>NC_041391.1:156733048-156740578 GCF_002162155.2 Triticum dicoccoides
GGCCCGTCCGCGGGCAGGCGAGGGAAGCCGGACCAGCGGCTCGAATCAGCCAGCGGCCGCTCGCGCTCGCGCCCTGCGCGTAGGGAAGCAGCTGCTTCCGTAGCGGGAGCAGCAGCAGGCGCCCCGGGCGAAGCTGCCAAGCGGAGCAGAGAAGAGGCAAGGGGCGGCCCGGTAGGGCAGCGGAGCCAGCGAGGAGGACCGGGGCGCCCGGATCCGCGGCGAGGAGAGCCGGGACGGACGGATCCGCGGCGAGGAGAGCCTAATCTGGCAATGGGTGGAGCGGGAGGAGAGCTAGCACGGAGTTGCAGCGTGCGGGAGTGAGGGGAACCTAACATCTGATACCATGTTGGATAATGAGCAACTACATTTCCTGGGGGCCAAAGGCCATTACATATACATGTGTGTCAAAGTGCAGAAAACCCCTTATACAACGAGGATATACCGAAAAGGGACTATACACATCTAACACAGGGGAAGACAAGTTTGCATGATATTATCTGAAATCTTCTGCTCATATGTTAATGATAAACCTAGGTCCATATTCATGTGAGCTATAGAGCTTGCATGTATGTACAGATTATCATGATGTTAATCTTAAGCCTCCAAGATAGTGTTGTGAGGTGCTGCAGATAACAAAAGTTCAGAAGAAGAAAAGCAGGCAGGCAGTCACAGTTCAGAAAGGTGAAACTGAACTCAAATGCACTAGTACAAAATATTTGATTGTTGACAAAGGGTGAATGAAATAATAGTACATCATATGACAATGCCACACAAAAAGAATACCATGCTATATAGAATGCTGACATGGCATGTTTACAAACACATAAAAGAATCTCTCACTCATGGAACAATCTCTCACTCACTCACACTGTATCTTCTTATAATTCACAGCTCTTCTTTCTAGCCTATTTCATCATAATTCTGGAGGGCAGTTCACCATTTTCATCAAGCCAAGTTCTGCAACGGGTAAAAACATCATGAGCGCCACACATTTGGAGCCCGCAAATGCATCAACCAAAGCTCAAATCGCTAAGAGCTCACCTGCCCAAATCTGCTCCTGGTCTTCATGAACCCGCCTCTCGTCACCGAATCATCATGGCCGCCCCCCTTGGCGCCGCTGCAGTTCCAGTAGGCCCCCACGGTGCCCAGGATCGGCATGTCGTCGGGGCTCGGGCTCGGCGACGAGTTGGCCGAGGAGATCTTGATGTCCTCCACGGTGAGGGCGCCGAGGATGGGTCCCTTGTAGGCCTTGCGGGCCGTGCCGCCCTCGGGGCGCCGGGGCAGCAGCGCCTTGCGCTCGCCGACGTTGTCCTTGGAGTCCCCCACCGGCGCCGAGGACGTCCGGTAGACCGCCGCCGACGCCGCCGAGGGCGAGGGGGGAGGCGCCGGGTTCTTGCTGTTGCACGAGTTACTCCTGAAGGCTCGGCGATCCATCGCCGGGTGGCATCAACTCCCTCCGCGCCGGTCTGAGGTCGTGCACCTCCGGACGGGCTCCGGCTCGGGAGCAAGAATCCAACCGAATTGGATCTTTGGGGCCGAGACAGACGCCTCGAGGGAGGACGATTCGAAAATGCCCCCAGGCTGATAAACAAAGACGGGAGGGACGGGAATCGGTGAATCTCGGAGGCGGAAACGACCAGAGGAACCGAATCTGCGGACGGCAAGAAGAGCGAACGAACCTGGGGAGTTGGGCGCGGAATTGGAGGGAGGGAGGCCGGCCGGGGAGATTCCTTCCGGATCGAGGCGAGGCCGTGGGAGGGGGATGAGGAGGAGGAGTGGATTCGGCGGGATTGGATTGGAGGGGCCGGAGAGGAGAGGAGGAATGGTGGGGGTGGGGGACGGCACGGGGCCGGAGAGCGACGCAGGCGGGCGGAGGCGGTGGTGGTGACGGCAGACCCGATCCCGCGCGTCCTGGCTCTCCTTGGCTGGCTCCCCCAGCCAAATAACCACCGGACCGGACCGGACCTCCCTCCCCTGTCTCTTCCGTTCCTTATTACGATCTCCTTTACTTCCTGTTTCTTTATTTTTAATGGAGCAGTTGGTAGTCTCCGCCGGTCAATTTTCGTCCCACCTTTGCTAATTTTTTTCGTCCTACAAAAATCTACAAAATTTCGTAGGTTAACCAGGGACAAGTATGACGATGCCTTAGCCTCCCTCACACGAAAAAAACCCTCCTCTCGATCCACCCCTCATGCGACCGCTCTCTTCCCCTCTCCTTCCGATGCGGCGCTGCCCCCATCTCTTGCTCCGCCGCCGCCGCCGCCCCTGCTTCCCTCCCGCTCAGACACCTCCACCGCTCCCACCCTTCTCCCCATTGTCGGATCCGCTTGCATATCGTAAAGGTTAGGCGGCGAAGCTCCACGTCCGCGACGCGCATCGTCAAGGAAGCGGCTCCCAGATCTGAGGTCGCGCGGCCGTGACGGAAGGGCTCGAGGTGGCCGCCGAAGACCAAGCCCCCACCATGTCTAGAATCGCTTCCTTCGCCGTGTTCCACCGAGGAAGGAGCCGTCGCTGCCGATCGTCTTCCCCGATGGTCGCCGTCTTCCCTGCCGGTCCCCGCGGATCCTCCGAGCACTGTCTTGTGGTCGGCGAACTCAACAGCTGTGCTCTGACACACGGGATCCGGCCGGGTACATCACTACAACCGCCTTGCCCCTCTCTCTTGCTATAGCAGATGAGAGTCGGTAAGAGGGGAGGCAGAGAGGATCTCAAGAGGTGAAGAACAGAGGGCGAGGGATGGAATTGGAAGGAGGAGGAGGAGATCCCTGCGGCATGCAGTGCCAAATCTCATGCTCGCCGTCCCCATCGCTGCGTGTTGTGCTCAC
Organism: Triticum dicoccoides; assembly: GCF_002162155.2. Lineage (NCBI taxonomy): Eukaryota > Viridiplantae > Streptophyta > Magnoliopsida > Poales > Poaceae > Triticum > Triticum dicoccoides. Next base: position 156,735,874 of record NC_041391.1, read on the forward strand.
AGTCCTCTGCTCCCATCAGCGGCTCGCCATTTTGACCGCACCTGCAGTTGGCTCTCTGTCCCGGCCATGGTCGTAGTCACCTCCCCTCCATTCCTCACCACCGCAACACCCCCATCACGCTGCCAGGCGATGAGTGCAGAGACGAAGCTCACACCTCCATCAATTCTTTCAGGTTGTCCCCTTCCCCACTTATTTGTTTTACCAGTGCATGAACTTACTCACCCACGCCATCTGTTTGCTAAAGTGCTTCCTAGAGCTAGATATATTTTTAACCTCATTGACATTTGCTTGTTACAATGCTTTATGGGAATAAAATTATCTGACAACATATTGGTTCTGGTTGTACCAAAGATGTATGCTTTATGAGCAGGAGGACTTTATGACTTGACAAGTTTTTCCATTATAATGTTCCATTAAAAGATTGCATGATGAGAACAATGATCCAGGTGTCCATGCCGACTGGCGGCTACGGTGGTGACAGCGCATGAGCCCGAGGTGGCCTGCTTGCAGAGCGCCATCTCTATGAGAACGATTCGGTAAGGTTTCGGTCCTCGCTTCCTACTACCAGTGTGCTTGGTCACGCTGTGCTTCGTTGTTGCTGCCGTTGGGTCATTAGAGAGTGATTTGAGTCTGCTGATTGTTTGATTTGGGAGAGCAAGAGATTTCCGCAGTTACTAGAGGCCACCAGGCTTGTTCCTGTACCCCTCTTGTAAAATGGTTCTCTGTACAAGAATATTTAATATATATTTTTGCGAACCCATTTTGACTCTGATTAAGCAACAAAACATTCAGATAGAACTCAACATGCTTCATAACACTGAACATTTGTGGTCTGTGTTGTTGTGCCTTCCTCTGTACGTTTGTGTCAGTGACGTTTGTGAACCTCTACATGGTAGTATCTACTTCTTTACTATTATAGTGTAAAATTCTATCGATTTTGTCTTGGTCAGATATAGGATTTGATCATCTATTTACGGGCTGATGTGCAGAACCACCTCTAGCTGTGTCTCCAGATCCAGTGCTTCTTTGTCTTTATGAGAAATGTCTAACAGCTCCGGGGTGCCCCTACAACCTCATGAACAGTAAATTCATAAAAATTTGAAAAAAATCTGAAAATTTCAGGGATCGAAGATTATCAAAGGTTTGATGTTCCTTCAAAGTTTCAGCATCAAATAACCTTCGTGGAGCCCTCACAAAAAAATCACTGCTAAAAAATGTACATAAACTTTGAACAATGATTTTGTTTTTCTATTTGAGTGCTCTTCGAATGTTATTTTTAGCTAAAACTTTGCAAGATCATCAAAAGTTTCATGATGTTTGATGTCCCAGAGTTTCAGATTTTTTTGATTTTTTTTGAATTTGTTTTGAATTTACTGTTCATATAGGGTGTAGGGGCACCTGGGTGCTGAAAATCTCTCTTGCCTTTATTTCTGTGAATACTTAGTAGTGCAGTGAACCACCTCTAGCTGGCCCGCCTCCACGCCCACTGATTAGTACCTGCTCCACCTCCATCCTCCCACTGTCCCTGTGTTGTGTCCGCTCAAGAGAAGGACTTGGATCAGAGTCCATGTGATGTTTTCGTCCAGGAGTATCTTTTAAGTTAACCCTGCTACATGTTTACATCTGCCTTTGGGTGATTTTCCCTTTCCTTGCATATACGTAGTAGTTCTGGATTTCCAAGCTGTTGTTATTGTACTAGACTGAGTGGTTATGTATGTATTTCTTTGTTTAGGACAATTGCAGCAAGGAAGTAGGAGGAAGAAGAAATGCAGGCGACCTCATGAAAGGCAGTAGTACTTGCAAAAAAAAATAATTCAATTTCTGTTGTTTTTCTTACTACAAGCAACAAGAGATCATATGTTTTTGTTCTGTTTGTGAAGATGCAGATTGAGAGGAGGAACCATGAATTCTGAACAAGCATTAGTTTGTGGCTCATGGATAAAGATTGCAAGTACTATTTGTAACAGTTCCAAACAGCTGATCGTTGCTCTGAATTTAAGCCTATCAGAAGCAAAAAATGAAAGTTAGGTCTCCTGTAACATGGTGATGGCACTCATGTCCTTAGCTTGCTACGTATAATTATTTGCCATTTATATTTTCGAATTATTTGTTTTAAAGTGCGAAGTATATATATATTATTTTCAAAACCTGGTTTTTAATATATCTAACGGAAATTAAGTGACGGCATGGTCCGACACACGAGTTAGGGCCATTCCTCTGTTCCTACAGAATACAATGGTTTGCTTATTGGTTCCAATTTTTGCATCTACTAGTGATGGTTCTGGTTTTTGTGTCCTACCCCCTTTTTGGAGGTCTATTTCTGATTCTAATTCGTATACTCATATCCATTCGTCCTTTTAGGAAGGGGATGAAATGCTAAGATGATATAACTACATAACTGGGAAATATAGGTTGAGATTCTTTTTACTCAAAAAAAATATTTCAATGTAAAAGGATTCATTTAAATAGATACCTGATTAGAATATGTCGTGTTAGTACCCCCTCTAAATGGTCTTATATTTCTTTGCAGAGGGAGTATTTTGCAAACTGAGGGACCCTCTCTGTGTCTAGATGTAGGGTTATTAGGTTAATTTTCTTGAAAGGAAAAATATGATTTTAAGAGGGCACTAAGATAGACTTCAGATCAGCATGCGACCTTCTAGGTAGCAAGACATGGATTCAGTGGCAAAAACTTTGATCAGGATGCGGCCATGGCGAAGGTGAGGTGGGTGTCATCCAGTTTTAAAGGAGAAGGGAAGGGTTCAACAAGAAAAGGGAAAGGTGTGTCATTGGTTGCCTTGGGTTTTTTATGTTGTATTTGCATGTTGGAGATAGCATGCAGATAATTCGGACAGCCACATTTCAGGTTGTCCCCTTCCTTTCCCCTTCTCCACTTTTTTGTTTTACCAGTGCATGAACTTAACTACCCACGCCATCTGTTTGCTAAAATGCTTCATAGAGCTATATAACTTTTTAACCTCATTGGCATTTGCTTGTTACAATGCTTTATGGGAATAAAATTGTCAGACATCATATTGGTTCTGGTTTTACCAAAGATGTCTTTATGAGCAGGAGGACTTTATGACTCGACAAGTTCCTCTGCATCATACGGGTGTGGCAACTCCCCACTTGGTGAGGATCTTATTGCTGAGTAGTCAACGACGCCACCTGCATCAACCCCTCCCTGGTTGCCATCCATGCGCGACCAACCATCCAATTTACGTTCATCTGGGAGTATGCGCGACCAACCGTCCAACTTATTTTCACGTGGGAGTACATTCTATCGACGCCCTTTTAATTTACAAGTAAGTTTCAGATTCATGTTCATCTACACTCTTGCCACTATATATTCATGCAACAAGTTACAACTTGCTAAAAATTGTAGGGAATGGCTGAGAAGCGTGGATTTATTTTCTTGGGCACAAAAATAATAATCAAGACCTTAGCAGACTGACTGTACCTTGATGAGAGTGTGCTTTCAGGTCATATTCTCACTTTTAGGCATTATATATATAATCATTTTTACTTGTTATGCTCCATACTCCAAATTCTGTTAAGAAATAATGCACCGAATTTCATAGCTATATGCTCAATACTCATTGTTAAGCACCAATATGTGAGAGGTTGGTCATTTCTTTGTTAAATGAGTCCAGAGAACAGTAGATTATACAAACATATCAATGTGCTTATGAATGTTCTCAAGAGGTCTGCGTATCTAGCTTCTCCCAGTCCTACGTAACAGATCCTCGATCACGATGGTGTCTGGATCGTCAACCCTATTTTGGTGCGGCCGTTGGGCTGGCGATACCTCCTTTGTTTCATTCACGGTATATTTTCAGTGATGTGCTGCTTCAGATATTTTATTTGAGCTGTGTGTTGCTTCAGATTTTGGCATAGATGATAGATTGATCTATGTGTGCTATCTATTTTGGCATAGATGATATATTAAATCATGTTTCACATACCTGAGTTTGCCACGGTTTATAAACTGGATAATACTGAAGACAAATCAAGCTTGTTCACAGAGTTTAAATAATGATGTAACATGATCAATATAGCTTTCTCGTCAGAACTTTGTAGTGGATTCATCTTTGGTTTTCCCCCTACATTTGGGATGAAGGGAGGCACTTAAACATTGTGCCTCTTCTAGCCATGTTGTACTTGAACAAGATGCATTTTCTCATGTCTGTTTATGCTTGTCTTCCTCTGCTGATCTGAATCATGGTGGTTTTATTGTATGTAACTTTTATTGATCCTTGACAACTTCATAATATTTCCTCCGCAAGGACCTTGGTATCTTTCACACTAGCAGAAAAGTTTCTCTCCTGCAGGCAGCAGACTTATATCCGATGAATGATATGCATTATTTGTTATATATATATATACAGTTTCTCTCTTGGACATTTTTTTAATTTTGTTATCATGCTCGTGCTTACATTAACCTTAGGTGGCGGCGAAGATTTCACTTCATAGTATAGGCTATCACATTGTGTCCTGTTATGACTTATCAATGCACTAAAAAAAGGCATCTTCTTACCATTCATATATAGACTTCGTTGCAGATTAAAGCTATAGGTTAGAAGTTAGGCCTTCAATAAAAAAAAACTAGATTGTAGCGGATCTCTTGTTTGATCCATTAGGGAGGATTAGAATCACTTGATCTTAATGTATGAGAATACCCTTTTATAAGTAACTTTAACATTCT
>NC_041391.1:156741122-156760131 GCF_002162155.2 Triticum dicoccoides
TAACATATTATGCTTTTTAAGACATATAGCTCACACCGTTTGTGAATTTCTACCAGGCTTCTATATGTGCATCAGATTATGTAATTTACAACTTTGACTCCCTTCCATTATCAACTTTTTATGGCCTTCTCGTCATTGTCAGGGTATCCGCACCTGAGCCGAGCTATGGTCCGACTGGAGGAAGAGCGGACGAAAGGCAGCTGGGGGTGATGTTGTGGATCTTGAACGAGGTGAACATCATATTTGAGATGAGCAGCGGCGACATCTCCCTCACAGCCGCACCGTCTCACCTCCCTGCTTTTGAGTTGATTATTTTTTTCTTACATTGTTTGCTTCTTTTATCAATGGCACATCTTTGGCATCCTTGAAAAAATGGGCACATCGATCAATTTGTTTCCTGGTTTTGGCTCTTCTTGCTTTATAGCCTATTTTATGATGTTGGATAATTGTTTACATATTGTACCTTAGTTTCGGTTTTATTTTGCAGACATCTTTTCTTGGGACCAACAAGAAGGAAGCATAACATGTGTGGCTTTCATTACATGCACAAGACTGTTTATTTAAAATATTGGTGCTTCCCCTTGTGTTCTCAAGGAATGGTCAGATTACGTAACTTTTTTCTTGTAAAATATTTGGGTGGTGCTTAAAATGCAGAGGTGAAAACCAAGAAGCGTAAAACCGCCTCTGAAGAGAAGTTCACCAAGCCTTCCAGAATGTCACCCTGCTTAGTTGAAGTTTAATGCATATATGGGCTGAGTGCATTACAAAACATGGTTGTTAGCTTGTTGAATCTATTTTTTCAGCTTGTGTTCTTCTTTCTTTCAGTTGTGCTCTTGTTATTCTGTTTGCAGGTAAGCAAGACTGAATTTTTCGTACTAACACGAGCCATGGTAGTAGGCTGCTGCGACACAAAACTGGGAGCCCCGGCCCTAGGAGAACAAAAAAAAAAAGGTCCCTTCCTCCTATCCATGCTTATCTTAAACACTTGTATTTTTGTCTTACCTTTATCCGTCCAAAGTTACTTTTCCAGTCATGCTTTACCTACTTCAATGGTATAAAGGCTCACATGGGTCACCACCAAATGCTCCTTTTTTGAAATTCTTGCTCTTAGGTTCAGAGAGAGCGTTAGGGTTGCTATGGTTTGAGGTTTACTTTTTAGTATGTCACTTAGGTTTAAAGTTGTAGCTTACTAGCTTTCTGCCTTTTTGTAGAAGTTCTATTCGGTTCAACTCATTTAGCTTGACTGTAACTAAACATCGGTTTGCCAAAATACACAATGCTTATCTTACTAGCGATCATAGCTAACACAAGAGCACTATCATTTTTTTCATGAAGCAAACTGATATTTCATCGTTGGGTAGCCAAGTTCAGCTTCACGCGTTGAAAACATTCTTATAACTTCAAAGCGGCATGGGATGTACCATTGTCTTTTTGCTTAACCATCGGTATAGACGAAAAAATGTTACTTTGTAGGTTCGCGATTCTGAAGGAACGGCTAGAAACATGTGATGTACACATTGTTTGATCAATGTTTTTCGTACGAAACATGCATTAGAATTCCCTCACCTCCTCCTGTATCTACTATTGGTTTCCTGAAAATCAACCAAAAGCAAGGGTATCGTTCATTGCACATCTTCTGAAAAGATAAGGGCTCAGTAATTTGGTGACTATTGGTATGTTTAGTCGGGCGGCGGCAGTTTTCCATGTTTTTTTTCCCTGTTCAAATCCTCTTGTCAAGAGTATGTTCAAGCAGATGTCTAATGTTGAAAACATGGGGCATGTAGATATGAAGCGAATACATCCTCTTCATCGATGGATTTGACTGCAGGTCAATGGGATAACAACATGATTAAAAAGTGATTGTTCCTGGCTATGTATGATCTGAAATTGTTCGTTCCTCGCTAGAGTACTACTACCAATGGACTTCTCGGTCCATGTAATTTGTTCTCAAGATGTTATTTTCATTATCCTCTATGGCTTTGTTCTATTGCAGAAGATGATCAAACTAATGGGAACTATGGCGTGTCATGATATATATGTGACTTTCTTGCCCAAGTATAGACAGGAGGCAGGGAGAATGGGAATGGATCAGGCCATAAGGGGATGTGGAGCAGGAGCAAGGGGAACAGTAAAGAGTGATGGGAGTACCAATTGATATTTAGAATCAAAATAACATCAAGATTTGTATTATTTTCATGTCAGTTTAATTTTTAAAATACATTTAGTTTGGTTCTTTTTCAATAACACCTAAATTAATGTCATTTTTTTCATAAGGATACCTAAGTTTAGTAAATTTTCATAAATCACAACCTACTTCGTTGCCCGTAGCCATGCATGGGCCTGCTAACTAGGTGTTTGCCTCAATTTTTTGATTCTTTTGGTAATACAATTTATGCTCATAAACTGGTTCTACCGTGTGTTTGGGTCTGTTGTTATGAAGCACATACCTGATGGTTGTTAAAATACTGAAAGACAGCTTCATTAGTAAAGAGACTGCTTCATTAGTTATACTAAACTCATCTCCCAACGGTTAATCGAAAATAAAAACAATCAGTAATATCTCTTATTCAGATATCTCAACAACGGATGAGCATTTAGCAAAATGGAAAAAAATGTTTGCTCCTTATTTTTGTAATTTTCCTAAGAGTGTTTAGATCACTACTTTAGTGATCTAAACACTTTTATATTTCTTTACTGAGTGAGCATTATACGGTGTAAAGATAAAGAAGAAGAAAAAACATTATTATTAGTGAGATTAAAGTTTCAAGTTGCCTTAAGCAATGCATATGTTGTGTAGATGATTTTGCTTTGGCTCTATCTAGAACGTGCAATAAGGCTCGGTATACATTAAATATATCTTCTGCCATGTTGTATCTACTTAACTTTCTACATAGAATCTATTTTTCACATTGCACGTTACATGGGCTTTAAAAAATATGACATTGTGGTGTGGAGATGAGATGCGGCGACACCTATTGGCTGGCTGAATGGGTGAGAGGAGTGGCTCCTTTTCTTCCATCAAGAAAAGGAGAAATGAGTAGGTCGGTACGGCGGCGCGGGACTCCCCTAGGGGTTCTCCCCGTGGATGTGGACTGCCACGGCATGGTGGTGGCTCATGGCGGTGGTTTGGGTCGCTCACGGCAGCGGCTGGACATCTCCGGCCTCGGCCCGTCGGTGTACAGCCTGCGTCGACCTTCAATCTTTCTCGGTCGTCCGTCTGCTATCTTCGTTGATGGTTGGCCCTTCCCCAGCTGTGGTCCATCACTCGTCTTGCACCAGGCAGCAGGACCGAGCTCGTCTCGTGCCCGGCAGCAGGACTGACCTTGTCTCGCGCCTGGCAGCAGGACCGAGCTCGTCTCGCGCCCGACAACAAGACCATGTTTGTCTCACGCCCGACAGCAGGACCGAGCTCATATTGCACCTGGTGCTGCAGGACGGGGCGATGGAGGTCAGTTTTGGCCTGCCTATTGGGTCTCTGCACTAGGCGCAACCCAGGGGTGCGAAAGGCGGGTCCTTTCCGTTCGTGTCTTTGGTTGGGGTAGCGGCGGATCTCGGGTAAGGTGGTATCAAGGTCTTAGATGCCGTGGTGGCGGCCCTGGTGGTGGGTCTGCAAGGCTCATGGGCAGAGCTCGTGGCTTGGTGCTGCCCAGTTTCCATGGCCGTGTGAGCCGCGTGTACTCGGGGTGTGCCGTTCGGTGGCGGTGAATGGTGGCCGGGGAGAAAACCGGCTCTATCTTCGGACAGACCGGCTGCGGTGAAGCTCGTTCCCTTCTTGAAGGCGCCGTCGCAGCTCTCATTGCCCATCATGTTGCTCCAAGGAAAACTCTGATCCTCGGATTGGGCGATGGCGGCGCTCCGGTGTCGTCCCCTTCCTGAAGGCGCTGCCTTGGAGCGCACGGTTCGTCATATGCGGCTCACTACTTTGTGTAGTGTTAGGGATGATGTTGCCGCTCAGCGCCTATGTATCCTATCTTGGTTGTGTATGTGCGCCTGTTGTGGGGGTATGCGTTTGTATCGGGTGCTGTTGATCATTGCTTTATATATAAAGGGGGGCGAAACCTTTTTCGGTAATGTCACATAGTTAACAATTCATTTTTTAGAGAGAAAAATATCAACTAAGTGATCTATTAGTAGCCTACAATTTATAGCTCACTAAAATCCGGATGTGACTCATGTTGTACCATGCAAATGAAGTTTAAGACAATATTTCTCACACTATATGGAAACATCTTACACGCATCAAGTAGATCTTAGTTTGTAACAAATAAGTATTTGGATAATTGGTATCTATGTACACATCGGTATATTAGTTTTTTATCAACTTAGATCGCATGTGAAGTGGATTCCAATTACTTCTCCATTGTCACGAACTATCATTTCTATACACGTGAAATTTAACATGCATTATCCATATTTATATATGCATCCGGCGAAAAAAATATTCACGACCCGTGGCAATGCACATGCATTCAACTAGATTTTGCTTTCTTGGAATAGGAATAGATTGAGAAGCAGGTGACGTTTGATTTTGTACCGTTTCGAGACAACAAAACAGTGACATGGAAGCTACATGCAAAGTCAAGGGGGCAATAGATTGAGAGGATGAATGATGTATGGACAGAAAAGATGATGGACAACAAGTTCAATGGGAAAGAGCGGCTAGAGGGGACTGTGGTGTTTGTAAGAGAAAAAAAAGAGAAGAAGATGCTTTCATTTGTGTTGTGGATTAGCATTGCATATGTGCTCGGTTTGTGGGGAGGAAAATAAACATTGTTTATAAATTTACTTATTGGCCCGTGGCAACGCACGGGCAGTCTACTAGTATTTATAATAACTGAACTTTTATTATGAAAAAAGTTCATTTTAAATTCTGAACTCGTAGACGTTTGGTGAAACGAACCCTCAAATCGAAATCCCGATCAATTGCACCCTGAACTATGCAATCCTGCTCTAAATTAAAGGGTCTGTGTAAGACTCAGTCGGCTGACGTCATCTAAGTAAGATTAGGCCTGTTTCCTAGGTCGCTATCTGTTGGACTGTATCTGGCTTAGGTTCTGGGCCTTTTTTTGTTTTTTTTGTTTGTTTCCTTGCTATTTTGGGCCGGGCTTCTTACTGTGTTTGTGTATTTGGACTAGCTTGTTCATTTGTTTTCTTTGACACATCAAAAAAGGGCATTTCCTATTTAGCGCTGCAGGCGCCCGTTTGTATGCATTTTCGCAAACTGGCGCCTGCAGCGCCTCGTGCTGGGCCGGCCCATAAGATTTTTCTTCTACTATATTTTTATAACGCATATAGCAGGTTCCGATTCTCAGACCTCACTCATACTACTTCCATGCTTGCGTTACCACCCCGCCACGCACCAGGTTCTGATAAATCACAACAACCTTTCTTTTCTTTCATTCTCTCTTTTTCTTTTCATTTTCCTTTTTCGTTTTTTCTTTTCTATTTATTTCTTTTTGTACGAACATGTTCCCCGTGCATCCTTTTGAATTTGATGAACTTTTTTTCAAATTCGATCAACTATTTTGAAATTCTATGAACTTTTTCAAATTCGGTGAACCTATTTTCAATTTTGATGAACTTTTTTTCAATTTTCGATGAACTTTTTTCAATTTCAATGAACTTATTTCAATTTTTGATGAACTTTTTTCAATTTCCGATGAAACTTTATCTAAGTGAATGAACTTTTTTCAAAATCAGCGAACTTTTTTCAAATCAGTGAACTTTTTTTTTCAAATTTTATGAACTTTTTTATTCAAAATCGATGAACTTCTTGTTCAAAATTGGTGAACTATTTTCAAAATCGATGAACTTTTTCCAAATTTGTGAACTGCTTTCGAAATTTCATGAACTTCTCCTAAATTTTGCGAACTTATTTCAAATTCATGAAGATTTCTCAAATTCACGGTTTTTTCAGTTTGTACGAACCTTTTCAATTTTATGAACTTTCTTCAAATTCACGTTTTTTATATAGTGCATTCATTTTTCTCTTTTCTTTTCATTTTATCATAAAATAATACGGGTTGCTATATAATAAGGACAATTTGTCCTCAGAATAAATAGAGTGGATAGATCGTCCTAGTGGCTGTGTTCGAATTTGACCGCACAGGAAGTCAGGGTTCGAATCCTGGCTTTACCGCATTTTTTGCGATCTAACAACATGGCTGTGCCTCGCTCCCTTTCCTGGCCGGCCCAGTTCGCGTCCCTGCAGGCGCCAGCGTCGCGAATCGGCGCTCGCAGCGCTGTACAGGAGCTCCCGCAAAAATGGTACTCAACAGAAAAGGAACAGGCCCACATGATATGTATTTCTATTTTTAATGGAGCAGTTGGTAGTCTTCGCCGGTTAATTTTCGTCCCACCACTTTCGTCCGGTTTTTTTTCATAGGTTAATCTCTACTCCTAATGGAGCACTTGGTAGTCTCCGCCGGTCAATTTTCGTCCCATCACTTTCGTCCGGGTTTTTTTTGTAGGTTAACCGTCGTAGATTTTTTTCGATGCTGGTTTCTTATTCACCGGTTTATTTACCGCTCAGCTCTTTCCTTGCAAATCAGCACTTTCCAAACCTATACGCAATCACGGATCTAACTTTACTAACTTATCCAAATCAACCGATACCTCCCATTATTGCAAATTTCTTTAGGAAACAAATAATAGATTTTAAGGAAATAAATAAAAGATTTTAAAGACGCATCATACTTTACTAACAATCACTGAGTGGATAGATCGTCCTAGTGGCTGTGTTCGAATTTGACCGCACAGGAAGTCAAGGTTCGAATCCTGGCTTTACCTCATTTTTTTGAGATCTAACAACATCACTGTGCCTCGCTCCCTTTCCTGGGCCGGCCCAATTCGCGTCCCTGCAGGCGCCAGCGGCGCGAATCGGCGCTCGCAGCGCTGTACTGGAGCTCCCGCAAAAATGGTACTCAACAGAAAAGGAACAGGCCCACGCGATATGTATCTCTACTCCTAATGGAGCAGTTGGTAGTCTTCGCCGGTCAACTTTCGTCCCACCACTTTCGTCCGGTTTTTTTCATAGGTTAATCTCTACTCTTAATGGAGCAGTTGGTAGTCTCCGCCGGTCAATTTTCGTCCCACCACTTTCGTCCGGTTTTTTTCGTAGGTTAACCGTCGTAGATTTTTTTCGATGCTGGTTTCTTATTCACCGGTTTATTTACCCCTCAGCTCTTTCCTTGCAAATTAGCACTTTCCAAACCTACACGCAATCACAGATCTAACTTTACTAACTTATCCAAATCAACCGATACCTCCCATTATTGCAAATTTTTTTAGGAAACAAATAATAGATTTTAAAGACGCATCATACTTTACTAACAATCACTGAGTGGATAGATCGTCCTAGTGGCTGTGTTCGAATTTGACCACACAGGAAGTCAGGGTTCGAATCCTGGCTGTACCACATTTTTTGCGATCTAACAACATTGATGTGCCTCGCTCCCTTTCCTGGGCCGGCCCAGTTCGCGTCCCTGCAGGCGCCAGCAGCGCGAATCGGCGCTCGCAGCGCTGTACAGGAGCTCCCGCAAAAATGGTACTCAACAGAAAAGGAACAGGCCCACGCGATATGTATCTCTACTCCTAATGGAGCAGTTGGTAGTCTCCGCCGGTCAATTTTCGTCCCACCACTTTCGTCCGTTTTTTTCGTAGGTTAATCTCTACTCCTTATGGAGCAGTTGGTAGTCTCCGCCGGTCAATTTTCGTCCCACCACTTTCGTCCGGGTTTTTTTTCGTAGGTTAACCGTCGTAGATTTTTTTCGATGCTGGTTTCTTATTCACCGGTTTATTTACCCCTCAGCTCTTTCCTTGCAAATCAGCACTTTCCAAACCTACACGCAATCACGGATCTAACTTTACTAACTTATCCAAATCAACCGATACCTCCCATTATTGTAAATTTCTTTAGGAAACAAATAATAGATTTTAAGGAAACAAATAAAAGATTTTAAAGACGCATCATACTTTACTAACAATCACTAAAAATCAAATCTAAATTAATTAATTAGAAAACAAATAATTGATTTTAAGAAAAATCGCTCAATCACATTAATTAGGAAACAAATAATTGTTTTTAAGAAAATTAATGTGTAAATCATAACAAAGAAATCTCATCAGGCTGCCGCCGCACGCGAGTGCCCAGCCCCTCCCTCCCTCCTTCTTCCCCTATTGCCGCTCCCTAGCCGAGTGCCCCATCCATCTATCTAATGAGACTGCAAGGGTCGTGATTTGGGTGCCTCTCCTACGAGGAATCGGCGCAGCTGTACTCATCGCAGGCGGCGGCGGCTCTTAGCAAGGGCACGCTCGGAAGAGCAGGTGGCGCGTACAAGGTCGCGTGGAGATCCAACGACCCGAACTTCGCCTCGGTAGAGGACGCCCCCATAGGTGCGTCGATCTCAATCTTCTCCATTACGGTTATCTTCCTTGCCAGTATAAGATGGGTTCTTTCTAATTCAGATCTTGCTTGCCTTATCATGACATGTTCTTTGCCGGTGTGAGCATAGCATGATTCTTTCACCGGCATGTCTTTTGTATGGCATTAATTTTGTTCAGGAATCAGTTTAAGTGAAGATCGAATGGTTTTCAGATTAAGTGGAGAATACTGATTACTCTTCTGTAGTGTATTGTTGTTCGATCGAGACATATGCAGTGGGCATGAAGGCAGCAGGTTGATTAAATCCACGGTAAACGCTATGCATTCAGAATTCCTATAGTTATAAACAGGGGAAAAAAGAGATAGACAACCAATATTGTTTTATGAGCTGTTTAGTCAGCTCCTGCTGCTAGACGCTAGCGCCAGGGCGTGAGTCGCCGCCATCCACTTTTGCCGACGGCTCCGGTGCTCCTGCTGGTTGCTGTTAGCCACTAGCGCCAGGGCATGCATCGCCGCCGTCTCCGGTGCTGCTGCTGGTTGTCACTAGCCCCTAGCCCGCTGTGGTTTGCACGTCGCATGCTCCTAGGCTCGTGGTGTTTGTTGTGTTCGTCAGTTCTTGTTCGTACCTCCGTGATGACTGGTTCAGTGTGCCGTGCGTGTGGGTCATATGTGCAACCATTGATAGGGCACGACCCAAATTAGGAGCCTTCTCACAAGTCACGGCCCAACATCAAAGAGAACTCGTTTTTATTCCAGCTATTTATTGCACCTATCACCCATCGACTGAGTTTATACGGATATGTATATTACAGTATATTTTTCCGGAAATAAAGGTGGGCTGGGCATCCTGCCTCGCCCTACCTAGAGCTCCACCGGTGCTATCGCTAATATCCTTGTCCTGTAGTAGCTTTAGTATTTCTCACACTTTTTCAGCTACATGTGTAAATGTAGTTACATTTGAGAGAGCGGGAGATATTTGTTGTCGTCGTCGATGCGATCCGGACCGAGCGAGAGAGAGGGATGTGAGAGAACGAGACAATGGTTTTTTGGTCGCCGGGCGAAACCCCAGCTTTTCCGTCAGATCTATTATCTCATCTGTTATTCAGTTTACAAGGAAACTTAGCTATCTAGCCCGGCCAGCCTGCAGCGATCCGATTTCACCGCGCCATCCCACGTTGATCGCATCGCTAGCATGCCACACTGACCGGGCAGGGTAGAACAGAAAAGAAAACAAGTGCGGGGCGATCGTGCAGACGACTCGGCCCCCTAGCTATTCCTACGTGCATGCTGCATGCCCACATCACATCAACACACACACACGCACTGCTTATTCAGAAGGAAAGCACTACCCACGTCGCCTGGAGCTTACAGAGCTAACAATTCTCCCCCTTAAGCTCCAGTGTTCTTGGCGATCTCCCTGACTCCCAGCCTCTGTCGCATCTCCACATGGCGCACGCGACCCAGCGCCTTCGTCAGCATATCAGCAAGTTGATCTGCAGTCCCGACGTGGTCTAGCTCCACTTGCCCTTCTTCCACACAATCCCGTATGAAGTGAAACTTCACATCTATGTGCTTGCTTCTGTCATGGTGGATGGGATTCTTTGCAAGTGCGATAGCAGATTTGTTGTCCACCATAAGCTTGAACTTAGTTGGGGCTTCTCCCTTCATCTCAGCGAGCAAACGGCTCAGCCAAAGGCCTTGACAGGTTGCTGCTGCCGCTGACACATACTCAGCTTCACAGGAACTAATGGCCACCACCTTTTGCTTTTGTGAAGTCCATGAAATAGGGTTCCCACCGAAGCAGAAGACCTGACCAGATGTGCTCTTCCTGTCTCCAACATCTCCTGCGTGATCGCTGTCACTATATCCCAGTAGAACACCTGTCCCTCCTCGAGTGTAGTAACAACCATAATTCAGAGTGTTCTGTATGTACCGCAGGATCTGCTTCACCGCCAACCAATGTGTCATCGTTGGCTTCTCCATGAACCTACTCATAATGCCTACCGCGTAGGTGATGTCCGGCCTGGTATGTGTCAGATATCTCAGACTCCCAATGATACTGCGGTAAAGGGAGGGGTCAAAGGACTTAGCATCGTCTTCCTTTCTTAACTTGAGCCTGCACTCCATTGGCGTGTGTGAGCCATTGCACCCTTTCATGCCACCCAGCTCAAGTATCTTCTCTGCATAACCACGCTGACTCAATGTGATCGAGCTCTCTGACTGAGCCACCTCGATCCCCAAGTAGTAGCTTAGGAGGCCGAGATCGCTCATCTTGAACAGGTTTTGCATTTGCTCCTTGAACTGAATGATATGATTCTTGTCAGTGCCAGTAATGATCAAGTCATCCACATACACACCCACCAGCAAGTATGAGTGGGCGTCTCCCCTTCTGTAGACTGCATGTTCCAGAGGGCTGCGAGCGAAACCTAGTGCATCCAGAGTCTCATGGAGTTTCGCATACCAGGCTCTCGGTGCTTGGCGCAGACCATACAAAGCCTTTGATAGTTTCAGCACCTGATTCTCCTTCCCAGCGACAGCATAGCCCGGTGGCTGCCCCACATAAACCTCCTCCATGAGCTCACCATTGAGGAATGCTGATTTCACATCCATGTGGTGCACCTCCCATCCAGAGTGCGCGGCGAGGGCGAGAAAGAGACGGACAATTTCCATTCGAGCCACGGGCGCGAACACCTCCTCAAAGTCCACGCCCTCTCTCTGTGCATAGCCCTTTGCCACCAATCGTGCTTTGTGCTTGACGACATTGTCGTCGGGATCGCGCTTCACCTTGTAGACCCACTTGAGGCCGATCGCCTTGTGTCCACGCGGGAGCGTAGTGAGCTCCCAGGTGGAGTTCTCTGCAATGGCGTCCATCTCAGCATCCATGGCCTCTTTCCAGGCGACATCCTCGAGAGCTTCATGAACATTGGCTGGCTCTTCAGCGCTCAGCAAACAGTGCAGCATCGCCTCGCGCACTGCTTCCCCCTTAGTCTCGTCCATGATGCACGAGACGCGACGATAGCGGATGTCGCCAGTGTCCACGTCTCGCCGATTTTCATCGTGACTCAGTGGTGTGGCCCAGCGAATGTCCCTGCCACGGGTACTGGGCGTGGACGGCGTGGACGATGCGGGCGTAGTCGCCGCGGGCGTGCTCGCTGCAGGCGTGGAAGACACGGGCGAGCACGGCGTCCCCGGTGTTGGTGAAGAAGGGCTCGCCGGGCTCCGCGGTGTTGGGGTTGATACATCCAGCCCGGTGTCCCGCTCCTGCACCCCGTGTTCCGTGGTGTATACCACGGTAAAGGTCGCTGGCGTTGGTGCATCAGTCGCCGTGTCCGGAGCGCGCCATGTCCAAGGCCTGCTTTCCTCAAAGATCACATCACGTGTCACCCGTACCTTGTTACTTGCCGGATTGTAGACACGATAGGCCTTGGACCCTTCTTCATACCCGACGAATACCATCGGCGTCGAGCGGTCGCTCAGCTTGGTGATGCCGGGGCCAACGTTCTTCATGTGAACCGTGCACCCGAACGTCCGTAGGTGATGCACTGCAGGTTTACGGCCATGCCACGCCTCATAGGGGGTGACACCGTCCAGGCTCCTCGTCAGTGCGCGGTTCAGTAGATAGACAGCCGTCTGCACCGCCTCGCCCCAGAATAGCGCCAGTGTTGCCATGCTCTTCATCATACACCGCGCCATCTCAGCCACCATTTGGTTGCGTCTCTCGACCACCCCATTCTGCTGCGGAGAGTAAGGCGCGGTGGTGAAGTGTTGAATGCCGCCTTGCTCGCAGTAGGATCTGAACTCGGCAGAGTTGAACTCGCCGCCGCGGTCCGACCTGAACGCCCGCAGTTTGCACTGGCCGCTGGCCTCCGCCATGGTCTGAACCTTCTTGAACCGAGCGTGCGCCTCGTCCTTGGACTTCAGCAGCTCGAGCCACATATACCGGCTGTAATCATCAACCACCAACAGAAAATATCTGTTACCTGCCGGCGTCGTGGGCTCGATGGGGCCGCAAAGATCGGTGTGGACGAGCTCCAGCCCGCGCTCTGCACGGTGTGCTGTGGCCTGCGGGAACGGCGTGCGATGCTGCTTTCCCAAAGCACAGCCGTCGCAGTACTCATCCACACGATCGATCACGGGCATGCCCCGTACCATCTCCTTGGATCCCATGGCCCGCAGCGCGCGAAAGTGGAGATGCCCCATGCGTGTGTGCCATCTCCAGGCCTCGTCGTCCCCGACCGCCATCAGGCACGCCGGCGCGTCCACCGCCAGGACTCCGGTGTACAGACGGTTGGTGGAGCGCTTGATGCGCGCCAGCACGCGCTGGGACGGATCGTGAACCGCCATCACTCCGTCCCTGATATCGATGACGCAGCCGGCCTCGTCAAGCTGCCCGACAGAGACAATGTTGGTGCGCAGGCTTGGGTTGAAGAAGACACCAGTGAGGGCACGCTGACCTCCGCTCTGGCAACGAAACACCACCGTGCCGCGCCCGCGTATCGCCACCACGGATCTGTCGCCAAACCTCACCGTGCCACGGACGGTCTCATCTAGCGCCGAGAGCACGCACCTGTCGCCTGTCATATGGCTGCTGGCCCCGGTGTCGAAGAACCACACGCCGTCCGGTGAGGGGACGGGCAGGACCTTTTCCTCGTTGAGGTACACCTCTTGGGGTGCGACAAGCTGCGATGCGTCGCCGGTGATGACCACGGCCATGTAAAGGCCCTGATCATGCTCTGCGTCTACCTGTGCTAGGTTCGCTTGCTCCGGCTTGCCCTTCTGCTCCTGCTCGCGGAGCCATGTGCGGCACTCTTTCTTCCAGTGCCCCGGGATGCCACAATGGTGGCATTTACCCTTCTTCTTGCCACCAGATCCGCCAGAGCCGCCTGCCCCGGCGTTTCCCGGCGTGAACTTGCCGCCGCCCTGACCCTTAGGTTTAGCAGGTGACTTGCCCTTTCCACCGCCGCCGTCGGACGATGATGCGCCACTGCCTCCCTGCTTGTCGCGGGCTAGCCACTCCTCGTGGGTGAGCAAGAGGCGCCCGGCGTTCTGCGCACCGTCGTCTAGATCGTAGTGGTCCTCGCACGTGGAGAAATGGCCGACGAGCTCCTCGATCGTCATGGCCTTCAGGTCGAGAAGGGACTCGATCGCCATCGCCATTGGACGATAACGGCGCGGCACCACCCGGAGGAATTTCTGCACGGCCTTGTGCTCGGTGACGGGGTCGCCGAACAGCTCGAGATCAGAGATGAGGGCGGAGAGCCGCAGCCCGAAATCCTCGATGGACTCTCCGTCTTTGAACCGGAGATCCTCGAATTCTCGCCGGCGCACCTGCGCCTTGGCCTCGCGGGCGCGCGCGCTGCCCATCCTCATCGTCTTGATCGTCTCCCAAGCCATCTTTGCCGTGTCCTTGGCGGCCAGGACACGCAGCAGCTCCGGCGGCACGCCGGTGAGAATTATCTGCAGCGCGCGCCGGTCGTCGTTCTCGTCGGCGCCGTCTTCGATCACCGCGGTCCAGACTCGGGCAACCTGCAGCTTGACCTGCATGACAAGTGCCCACTCCTGATAGTTGGTGCGAGTGAGCATCATCGACGCGCCCGATTCCTCGCGCACGACACGCTCCACCACACGCAACTCGCCGCTGCCGCTGCCAGTGAGGCGCGCGACCGGCGCCTTGGACGAAGGCATCCGCGTCGGTGATCGAGCGCCGCCCTTGCTCTTGCTGTCCGACTCGTCGCCCGACATGTGTGCCGCCACGGATCAAACACCGCCGGTCACCGGAGCAGGATCAAACACCGTAGGGCTATGATGCCAATTGTCGTCGTCGATGCGATCCGGACCGAGCGAGAGAGAGGGATGTGAGAGAACGAGACAATGGTTTTTTGGTCGCCGGGCGGAACCCCAGCTTTTCCGTCAGATCTATTATCTCATCTGTTATTCAGTTTACAAGGAAACTTAGCTATCTAGCCCGGCCAGCCTGCAGCGATCCGATTTCATCGCGCCATCCCACGTTGATCGCATCGCTAGCATGCCACACTGACCGGGCAGGGTAGAACAGAAAAGAAAACAAGTGCGGGGCGATCGTGCAGACGACTCGGCCCCCTAGCTATTCCTACGTGCATGCTGCATGCCCACGTCACATCAACACACACACACGCACTGCTTATTCAGAAGGAAAGCACTACCCACGTCGCCTGGAGCTTACAGAGCTAACATTTGTTTGGGATTTTTTTTTACATATCTATGTTACCTAGGTATCTAAATTATTGCTGAATGCATTTTCATGTGAGTAAATGTGGACAGGTACAAGAGAAACATAAACTTTGTCATATAAAGTTGGAAGTGTTGAACTGCTCAAACTTTCTACTTTGCAAACAAATAAAGTGATGCAAGGTACTCATATGTCTGTTGTTGATGAGAATTGACATTGGGTTCAACATTAAATTAGTGCTTACTTTTTGCCTTGGTGATTGCTACTATTTCATTGTTTCAGAAACATGTCTACTGTTGGACTGTTTCATATATAGTTTATGTTTTCAAATCCGCTATATACATATATCTACCTCATGTTGATGCACTATCAAAATTGACTCATTAATTCCTTGTCACATTATTTTGCTCAGACTGGCTTGCCCCTAATTTATAAATCCTGCCAAATTTCGAAATATTAGTTCATATGCAGCTTCCAAGATAGAGCTATTGCTTCAAGGTTGGAAGTGGCCACAACATAATTGACATCAAAACCAGATCTGGGTCCTACATATCCGGTGTTGCTCGGTGAGATTTCTATTTTCCAATCCGTTATATACCTATATGATTTATTTGCTATATGAGGTAGTGACGGAATCACCTGATACAAGGTCAAACTAAGTTTCTATTTCTACAATACTAGCTACTAGCCAACAGCATGTGTTTACACTCTCGTCAGTTA
Source organism: Triticum dicoccoides (assembly GCF_002162155.2). Classification (NCBI taxonomy): domain Eukaryota; kingdom Viridiplantae; phylum Streptophyta; class Magnoliopsida; order Poales; family Poaceae; genus Triticum; species Triticum dicoccoides. The sequence goes on from NC_041391.1 coordinate 156,756,434, forward strand.
ACAGAGTGATAGTGACAGTAAACTATGTGCCAGATTATGTGAGTCCAATCGATATATCTTTTACTGCCATTACCCATTTTATCTCCATTAAAAATCGATCTATCTTTTATTGGCATTACAAATCGATCTATCTTTTACTGGCATTACCTCCAGTAACTCCATCTTGAGGTTTTCCAGTGAGTGTTTGATTACAGAGATAGGCTCTTTCTGATGACACCGAGGCTACGATAATGAGTAGGCATATTCTTTTCGGAGTAGGCGTCTTCCCTTTCTGAATAATGGCAACATTAATTTGTTTACTTGTTAAGCTTTCCCTTGAACGACTTACTATTTTTATGCACTTACGTTAAATGAATATTTTATTCATTTTGTAGTATCCTACAATGGTTTACAGATGGTGTGGCTCCTTACAGTAAGATGATCAAGCAGCGATCTAGAGTTCTCAGTACAGATCGATGACGCCTCCTCGAGATCCACTTCTCCGCAGCCCCCAACCCTGGTATAGTATGAAAAACCTACAAATAAATCAGAAGAATAGGTAATTATGGGATGCTTATGTTTTGTTGGTGTAGTAGTCATTTTAAGTCCAGTCCTAGAGGATGTTGCTTGACGCTTCTCTTTAGTCGAGTGACTTTGCATGCTAATAGTACAATAGATAAATCTAATTAATACTCCCTCTGTCCCAAAATAAGTGACTTAAGTTTGTACTAACTTTGTACTAAAGTTAGTACAAAGTTGATTCACTTATTTTGGGACGGAGGGAGTACTTATGAGTGCGTAATGTTAACTTTAAATTTCATGGTGCAGTTGCGTCTTACCTTCAGTGTTGGCATGTAGGTGTGTGCTTCATCACTTCTCTGTTTCTTATAACTGTCCTTGTTTTGTTTCTTATGTTTGTTTTTAGATTTCTTTCGTCAACCTGCAGGCTCACTCAGGTTTTCCTTCAATCTTCTACTTCGACCTCTAATATTTTCATGCGGAATGTTCAAGAAATATCCAAGAGAAATACAACTGCACTCGGCTTCAGAAGATACACTGGAGAAATTTGTGTTGTTGTGTTTTGAGTGATGACTCTACCTGTAGTAGAAATCGATCAGGAATACATGGACGTGGATATGCATTATGGTCATACTATGGATGTGGATATGCTCGCCATATTAGCTATATCTTTTTCATACTCCCTCCGTTCCTAAATATAAGTCTTTTTAGAGATTTCAATATGGACTACATACGGATGTATATAGACATAGTTTAGAGTGTAGATTGACTCAGTTTGCTCCGTATATAGTCCATATTGGAATCTCTAAAAGAACTTATATTTAGGAACAGAGGGAGTACATAAATGTTTGCTCTCAGGAGTGGGTTGTGGCTTTTGATAACGGTCTAATTTGGTTGTTTTTATGATTACCAAGACATTTCACACCATACAGATGAACTATTGACAGTTTTAGTTAATGATTCCTGATATTTATCTCCCAATGGTTATTTGTCTGCATAGTTGCATGCAACTACAATTTACTGATTTTTTAACTTCCATTTCTTGATCAATTGACATTGGAAAGTTAGCACTATTAACACACTCTTTGTAGAACATTGCTAATACACTAAAATGTATTTGAAACTTATTTTATGGTATACAAAGATTACTTCTTGATGTATGTGAAATCTAAACTCCTCTACACTAGAAGCACAAAGAAATACGAAATGAAACCCCACCTTGAAACCGTAAAAACAGATTTGATGTTGATCTATGATATACCCCATTAACTGCAAGTTTCATCTAATAGACTGGTGTGTGACAACACTGAGAGGCAATGTGGAGCAATGCAACTTCACAATTGCACTGGTGGCAAGGGAATATTTTAACTCAGTATTACAAATATGAAGGGAACAAAGTGAGAGGACATCACATATTATGACCATGGTATGTGTATTGTAGATTTCTAGAAATGCATGGCCAATATGTTGTTATGTCTTCACACTTGTGCTTATGATTGAGTGCTTCTTCTCAGGAAATTGCTACGAGGACATAGCCCGACAGGAAATGAATTTTATTAGGTTGTTGTCATTAGATGGTACCTCAGTGAGTAAGTTGGTGACAGCCTGCTAATCATGGGCGTCAAGGCCAATCAAATCCGGTTGGGAGCCATCTCATTGTGCGTCGGATAAGGCAAGAATCCGCAGACACTCCGCTGCCACTATTGTCGCCGGCGCTTGATACAGAGGGGTGAGTGAAAGGAGAATGTGAATAAGGAAGTGTGCACGACAAAGGAGTAGTTTGTACCTTTTTTATCACAATGCGGGAGTTAACCCACACGAGCTCCACGATCTGCTGACTGGCAGTTGTCTGGTTAGAGCTGACCGATAGTACCATGGAGAGTGAGGCGGCACGGGGCACCTCGTCGATGACCCTGTCTATGCTTCATAGCCAAAACATAATCTTCTTTCGGTTATTTGATTTTCTTCAAGGATATGTCCCCTCATGCTCCTCTTATTGCCTCAATAAAGTTTGGCCTTGTGGCAACTCACAGGGATATACCTTGACAATAGTTATTTCAAAAAGAGAGGCGAAAGCAATGCATGATATATATCATTTCATATATCATGGCAGCAAAAACACATTGTGGCGGTCGCCCTTAGCTACGATGATGTGCATTCCTTGGCACCGGGAATTGGCCTGGGAGGAGAGGAGGGGGCGAGCGACACCAGGGAGGAAAGGAGAGATGGCGGCGAAAGGAAGGTGTGGGATGAATGACATGGCATCGAGGGGAAGCGACAACAAGAAACCGTGGTGGGGAGAAATCATATCGAGGGAAGGCGGTAGCAAGAAGCCATGGCGGGGAGAGATGGCGGCAAGGACGCTGTGACAAGGAGAGTAGGCCGGGGAAATGAGATGCGAGTGTGAGCGTTGTGCCATGCGGTGAGAGTCAGATAGTGAACAGTTTTGTTTGTATTAAGATGAGAAGAAAAGAATCGGTTGTTAGTTTTCTTTTCTGGAGGGGGGAAGCGACTATTTACTCTAAGAGAAATATCACATACTTTTTTATACGGTGGAGTGGTTGTTTGCCTTTTTAGGGAAAATGATTGTCTAATCTCAGAGAGAAATATCACATACTTTTTTATACAATGAAAAATAACACATACCCTAGCAAGTTATTTCTAGAGAATAATTACCAACAAGTAATTACCAAGTGAGCCTACTCCTTACTAAAATTGGGATGCGACTAACTCTACTAAAAAGCACGATGCCACTCACTCTGACTAAAAACGGTCACCTACTCGAAGCGAGCAACTGACCATTGAATATATATTCTATATGGGCTTATCTTATTTTTTTAATACGTGTTTATACATTCACTTTTATAGATTAGAGATAAGAACTATGGCTACATATGATGCTTTGAAAATATCAATTGACAAAACTTTATGATTGGGGACTGAAAAATCATGAGTCTTCAACAATTAGAAGAATATATACAACCAATGGTCCTTCTTTATATATTTATTGCACATGATAATTCAGTAGGTGTATTTTCATATATGCTTATTTTTACAGAGTATGAGAGCGATAGAGATCTATTATGTCGCCATTCAAAAGGAATCCTTTGACAAGGGTGCTGATGTGATGTTGTTGGAAGGGGCCTAAAATTCACGGAGTTATATACAACAATACAATATGCAATCATAATAAATAAAAG
>NC_041391.1:156760355-156767355 GCF_002162155.2 Triticum dicoccoides
GCGGACGGGGCCGTGGCGGCGCGGTGCGGCGACGGCCCGATCCATCCGTACGACGGTGGGCGGCGGTCCAGTGGGGTGGAATCGGCGGCGGGGGTAGGGACGGGGCTAGATCTGCGGCAGGGCGACGTTGGGGAGCTGCGGCGGGGCGGTGGCGGGCGGGCGGGAGGAAGAAGGGGAGAAATGAACTGAAGGGCGGTTGGGCGTTGGTGCGCGGCCGCTGTTTTTACATCTCCTGCCTCCGGAGATGTAAATTTACACCGCAAGGTGTTGTATTTTACATCTCATGGAGGCGGAAATGTAATCTTTTTTTGCATATGTATCATCTGTTGGAGAGATATTTTTTGCCTCAGAAGATTCAAAAGTTGGTTGTTTTTACATATGAACCGTTTATTGGAGATGCTCTTAGTCCTGAAAATATTACACTGGAAAAATATTATTTTGTGTATAGTCAAACACTTAAATAACTGATTGAGGGAATTTGAGAGGATGGAGAAGATGAGGGCACAATAGGGAAATGGATAGAGAGAGAGAGAGAAAGAAGAGTGTTGGAGATGAGAGACAGAGTGAGAAAAAGGGTCTTGACATCAAAAAGGTCGACAATGATGCATAAGCATAATTAGTACGAGGATAAAGTATATATTATACACAACTAATATTGAATTATTGTTATATACAAAGAGCCCGTAGCAACGCACGGACGTTCTACTAGCTTAAGTACTTGGTCTCTGTACCAAGAAGCACTCAGCTGTCAGCTCGTCGTGTGTGTGTGCGCGCTTGTTTGGTACGCTTGGAAAAAAAAATAAGAAAAAGCATCAACTATGCATATGTGTGCTGGTTCGCTGGAAAATTCGGTAGCTTTGTAAAATTTGTGTGATTATGCTAATTCCCAGCAGCTATAAACAAGTGTTTATAAACAAAAAGACAAAAAATAAAACAGCTGCTATGTTTTTTGACAATAGACAATTACTACTACTGATTATAACTGATAGTAATACAACATAGGGCAGTACTAGGCGCCGGCGCACCGGTCCAACTTTGGGCCGGTCGTACCAGCATCGTCCAATAGAATAATGCATAGCCGTACGATTCCCTCGTCTTCTTTCGTCAGGCATCTTCTTTTAGAAAAAAAAAATCCATCCCGCCTTCATGGATGAGCTATGCGCCCCGCCTTGAAGCACCGCCTGTTGCTGCCCTCCCCACTGGTCGCCGGTCGCTGTCGTCACTGCCGGCCGGCGGTGGATGTGTCGCTGCCGGTCGTCGTCATGGTGGAAACAAAAATATAACTGGATCCAACACAAACAAAACATGGTGGAAGCAAAAAATTGGAGCTGCTTTCAGTTAAAAAAAGATGGTGGTAGCAGAACAATTTGCTAGATTTTAGCTTCCAGTGATGACAGCCCTCGGGTGTCTAGTTGTAGCATCTCTGCGTCTCTGGCTCGCGGGGGGTCAGAGTGCCAAGCAGCAAAAATTGGAAGCAGCAAAAATCTTCTCCGCGGGTCAAAGTCCGTTTGGTCGGTTGAAGCAAAATCAAAAATCCTTCCAACACAATCAAACTTAGGTTCCAGCAAAAACAACATGAGCATTTGAGAGCTCTGCAATCGTTGAAGCAAAAAAAAAATATCTCGGTTCCAGCAAAAAAATACATCGGTTCCAGCAAAAACAAAATTGGTTCGGCAAAAAGAAAACACATTCGCAAAAATGGCCTCCCCTCTTGCAGCTCCTCCAGTAGCCAGTTGCAGCTCCAACGTGCACGGTTGCAGCTCCCGACATCGAACGGCGTTGGATGCAGCAGTCTTCACCGCTGGATGTAGCTTCCTCCGGCGAGTCATCAACCTTGTAGCACATACAACAGCTGGTTGTAGCAAATCAGGGCACCGGTTCCAACAAAAAACAAAGATGTTCATAAAAATCGAATGGGGATGGTAGCAAAAAATGAAAGGGGTTGTAGCAAAATAAAAAGGTGGATCCAGCAAAAAAAATACCTGGTTCCAGCAAACCCCCTCGGTTCCAGCACGAACTCGCCGCCGCCGTGGCCGGTTGCAGCTTGGCCATGGCGACTGGCACACCTTGGCTGTGGCGGCCATGGAGAGGGCGCACATCCAGCTGTTGGCGGAGGCGGACAAGGCGACGTGTGTGCCCGTGGCTGCGAGCGGCCATGGAGAGGGGTGCATCCCGCGCCGTCGATCCACACGAGGCGCATCGAGTCGCCGACGGCCATGGCGACGAGCTCGCCTCCTGGCTGCGGGTGGATGGGGACGAAGATGCGGCCGGTTGGATAGGAATACAGATGAGCATCGACTGGATAAGAAGACGTGAGTCACGGGTGGTGCCTGGCCTCCAACAGCCACGCGTGCCTGTGTGTAGCTGCAGTCACGCGTTTAGTGCCTGTGTGTAGCTGCGCTAGGCGAGCGAGCGGTGTGACCGGCTGAACGTTCGGCCGGTCCGCCGTTTCTAAACGTTTTCCTACAACATATCATGCCCAGGTACACAGTTTGCTAGCAACACTTCTCTGATACTGGACAGATGCACATTTCAAAAATCAAAATCTGAACAAAAATATATAATCGGAACAAATGACCAGCAGCTACTATTTATGATGCCTGAACAAATTTGCAAGACAAAAAATGACTTACCAATCAATTAAAACCTCAGTCAACCTGTTTCTATAGAGTCTAAAATGTACAAAAAATGAATTCCTATAGAGTTTGAAAATATACTGTCCAGCAGATAAAAAAAGTCTGACAAAAATATTCTAACTCTTAGATGTAAACAAGGGGACTGGACAACAAAAGTAGACAGAAAACTTTGGCTACTTCATTAGTTTCATCGACAGTTTAGACACACGCAAAAAAAGCTAGACTTCATAACCGATTTAAGTAACAAAACAAAAAAGGAATTGAAAAAAAAAGATACTATATTTTTCTGTAATATAATAAAAACAACAATGAAAATGGTCCCTCCACACTCTTGGTAAAAAAGGACATGCAGTTGCGCCCCTCTCCTGCCGCCGCCCTTCGACAAAACAAAGGTCAGTTGCAGTCTGATAACTAGACATGCAATTACAGTTAGTGGTGACACTACACATTGTGTGCCTAGTGTCAGACATGGAACTACCCCTCCCTCTCCCGCCATCCTTCGACATAACAAAAGGTCAGTTGCGGTCGGGAAGGTGGACATGCATCTGCTGTCAAGGACGACAGCTGCAGTTGCATGCCTAGTGTCAAATATGCAACTCCTCCTCTCCCTCCGTCGCCCTCCAACAAAACGAATGTTAGTTGCAGTCAGGTGGGGGCACATGTAATTGCAGTTGTGGGTGATGCTTGCAATTGCGTGCCTAGTGTTAGACATGCAACTACCCTCCCCCTCTCCCGCCACACTCTGAAAAAACAAAAGGTCAGTTGCGGTCGAATAGGTAGACATGCAATTGCAATTTTGTGTCTAGTGTTAGACATGCATCTACCCCATCCCTCTCTCACCATCCCGCGACATAACAAAATGCTAGTTTCAGTTGAGAGGGTGGACATGCAATTGTAGTTGAGGCAACACTTGCAGTTACATGCCTAGTCAAACATGCAAAACTCTCCCTCTCTTGTCGCCGCCTCCATTGAAACAAATGTAAGTTGCAGCCGGGTGGGTGCACATGCAATTGCAGTCGGGGGTGACTCTTGCAATTGCGTGCCTAGTGTCATACATGCAACTGCCTTCCCCTTCTCCCACCACCCTCTAACAAAACAAAGGTCAGTTACAGTCGGGCGTGACACTTGCAATTGTGTGCCTAGTGTCATACATGCAACCGCCTCCCACCGACAAAACAAAAAGTCAGTTGCAGTGGGTTAACAGGTAGTTGCAGCTAAGGGCGACACTTGCAGTTGCATGCCTAGTGTGAGTCATGCAACTACCCCCCACCACCGCCACCATCACCACCCTCTCCCGCCGCCCTCTGACAATACAAAGGTCAGTTGCAATCGAGCGCAACACTTGCAGTTGCATGCCTAGTCTCAGACATGCAATTATCCCCCTCTCCTCCCGCCCACCAACAAAACAATGGTCGGTTATAAGTCGTTGGGGTAGACATGCACTTGCAATCGAGGGCGACAATTGCAGTTGCATGCCTAGTGTTAGACATGCAACTGGCCCACCTCTCTCGTAGCCCTCCGACAAAACAAAGGTCAGTTGTAATCGAGGGCGACACTTGCAGTTGCATGCCTAGTCAATGGGGATAAGTTAACTAGGATATGCAATAGACATATTTTATGACCAGACAAGCAAACAACAATTTCTTAACTTGGGTATGAAAAACAAGCAAACATATAATCATAGATGAATATACAAAAAAAACAATTACTAGCAAAAAATGTATAAGTAGATATATTAACAGGATGTAGTCACAAAAATTGAAAATGCACAAATTCTGTTGACTAACAAACAAATTTGGTTGCTTTTAAAAGAGAAGCATTTCGGAAACTAGATAGAAAAAACATACATACACGCATACTACTGGAATCGCTACTTGAAAACTAACATAAACTCTACATTGACTAACAACAATTCTGTTGCGTTTAAAACAAAGAATCATTTTCTAACTTGAAACCACTAGACCTCCGAGCCAAAATATAAGATTGGGAGGGGGGTGTCTTTGCTTGAAACTATTAAAAACTCTGCTTGAATAAAATCTCTTCTTGATCCATACTGCTGGAGTTTCGTATAGATCCCACCCAGATATACAGTATAGGGAAAAACACAAACAATGGACATATCCGAGGATATTCTCTCTGCTTGAAAAATGTATAGCAAAAAAGAACACAAATAAGGGCACACATGGGGATATCCTCTGCTAGAATGGGGGAATGCAAAATAAAAACTTCCTAAACTCTGGTGATCCAAACTACTTTTGACTATTGGGAAAAAAACTACTAATCTCTACTTCATCCAAATTACTGAACCGAGAGAACCCCCTCAGATCTCTAGTTAATCCAACCTACTTAGTGGTGCTTTGTCGAGGTAACACCAAACCAGCAGATAACTAGTTATACTGTAGACATGTGATACCCCAAACAAGCAGATAACTAGGTTGTCGACATGTGTATCAGTATCACTACTTAGTGGTGCTCTGTCGAGGTGACATCAAACAAGCAGCACTATGTGAATCTTACAAACAACATCGATCTAACAGTCACATATGTCGGCTGAGACTTCGTTAAACTCAAACACAATTTTAGCAATCCTGTTAAGCAAATTTCAACTATCACATCCACATTTCTACTTATAAAGCATCTGGTGGATGTACAACTGGGAATGATATTTTAAAAAATTAGGTAGGTTTTTTTTTTGCAAAAAAGGGGCCCATTAGAATTTAGAAAAATACAATAAAATCAAATAAAAGGAAAAAAGGAATAAATAAGCAAGGACGAAATAAAAAATAAAAATAAGACTAGAAGAAAAACCCAGAGAAAACGGGACAAAGACAAATAAAAACAAAAAATAAGTCAAAAGCATACAAAAAGTGAAAAAAAAGAGAAATGTGCAGGAAAAAAGAAAAGATAAAAACTAACAATTTCTTGGGCAAAAGAGAAACCACCGTGACCCTCTCCTATACAGGCAAACTCGCTTGTGTTGGTAAAAAAAAGAGACAAAACAAATTACAGCAAAAAGATACAGTGGAAATTCTGGGCAGCAGTAGCAAAAAAGCAGAAAGCCCAGAAGCTAAACAAAAAAAGGTCCTCTCGTTTCCACAGGCTCGTAACACCACCCGGCCCTCTTACCAGCGCAGCGACAAAAAGGCCAGACATTCGAGCCAGCCTACACATGCACACGAATCTTGACGGTCCTGCATCATCCTATGGCCAGGACATCGATTGAGACTTCGTGAAGTCTAAGTCGACTGAGATTTAGCAGCCCCCATAGAATTTATGCAACATACTTTGGTTGTGATGACAAGGCTGGTCTCGCTCTTGGTACGAGTCGAAAGACATATGGCTCAAGTATCTACCGAATGAAAGAGTTCTGCCTTTTGGTTGCAAGGTACTATTCTGCTTGTGCTCTGCTTGCTTTGTTGGTCGACTTCCTGGCTATTTCTGACTTTATGTTGTATTAGTTTCACTTTCTTCGGTTGTGTTGGGCCTATACTATTGTCTGAAGAGGTAATAGCATCACAGGTCCCTAAACTTGTCATGGAGGTGATGGTTTGGTCCTTAAACTTGAAAAAGCTGATTATTTCATCCTTCAACTTGTCATGGATGTGCAAGTTTGGTCCTGGTCCAATCAGAACTCGCCAAGTGGAGCCAGCTCGGCTGGGCCGGTCTGCGCCGTGCATTTTACAGTTTACCCCCTGCCTTTAGCCCTTATCAATGCACATGTTTAATTTCTTCTACATTTAATTTCTTCTACATTGTTAAGGGCCAAAAAATCAATGCACATGTTAAATGCTTGCAAAGAGGGCAAGAATGTCTACAGGATCGTACACACTGGATTTTTTCCTCAAACACTTCTAAGTGTGTATGGTTTTGTATTGGAAGAAAATTTCGAAGATAAACGTCATAATATATCATGACTGACAATACCATTGAGATAAAAAATGGCATTACATTTTTGGCAATGTACAAATGGCATCATTTCAATGGGATTATTTTTTATATTTTTGCGAATGAAAATTAAACAATGGGATTGTATTTAGCTTTGTAACTAGCTGATCGAAAAATAAGATAATCTCATTAGGGTGAACTTTGTAACCCGCGTGGTAGACGGCGGCAGCGGGGGGGCTCCTTCTCCCGACTCCCCTTCCTCCGCGGGCGGCGGATCTAGGCGGCAGGCAGCAGTGTCCTGCGGCGCTCGTTGGCGCGATGGCAGGCCTCAGCGAGCGGTGGCGGGGCGCGGGGCACGCGGCGGTGAGCCTCGGCAGGTGGTGGCGGCTGCGCGCGGGGCTGACTCCGGGGCGGCGGCGCAGGCATGGATCCACCGCGGATCTGATCCTGCGGGCGCGGCCTCGGCATCCCCTGCTCGG
>NC_041391.1:156767867-156815460 GCF_002162155.2 Triticum dicoccoides
TGAGATCTGGCAGCGGGATCATCCAGATCCCGGCAAGGATGGCGGCGACCCGTGCACGAGAGATGGAGGTCTTCTATCAGATCTGGGTGAAAACCTGCTATTGGCTATTGCCAAGGCCGACGATGGCGACGCTGTCTGCGTCGTTCCCTTCCTGAAGGCATCGCCATGGAGAAGTTCAAGGCCACTCTCTGCTACCTCCGGGGGAAACCCTAGATCAGTAGATCGGATGACGGCGGCTCTCTTGTGTCGTTTCCCCCCTGGGGGCGTCATTCTTGGAGGTGCACACGGGCTCGAGGGACTAGAGGACGGCGACTTTGGTGGAGCGGTGCTTCATCTTACACATTGATGGTGGCGGATCTCGGCGGCGTGGCGCTGTGGAGACTCGGCGTCTGATGCGCGGAGATGGACTCGTGCAGGAGGAGGAAGTTGTCTGGCGTCTTGGTGGCGTTGATGGCAGAGTGGCCATGACATAGTAGAAGCCTCAATATTTGCTCTGAAGACAGACCTATGGAAGATGGCGGCGACGACACATGTGAGTGCGTCAGACCGGTTTGTGCCCTAGACCCCGTATGTGGCTCGGCTGGGCCTCTGGCTTTTGATGATAGGTTTAGGTGAGTGGTCTGGGTATTTGGCCCAGCTAGCATCCCTTCATCATATGGATAGGAGTAGTGGCATATGTTGCCAAGATGGCGGATTCAGGCATATTGTTGTAATACTTTGTAAAGTCATCGAGAATAATCAATAAAGTGGCCGCATGCATATCCCAGATGCAGAGGCCGGGGGTCATCCTCCTTTTCTAAAAAAAAAACTAAAGGATATACGGCCATTTTACCCGAGCATATGTGCACGTTTTGTTACTACTCTGTACTAGTACATTACCCGCCCCTGCATCTCATGATGCAAAAACTCCTCCAGATGTAAAAAGTCAGTTAACCCTGTGCGTTCTTCTTCTCACTGCTGTTGTTTCACGAATACCCTGCGAATGAAATCCTGGAACCTCCTCGAGTAGAGCTTGGGGTCTGCAGCAGAAATGCAGCCAGGTTTGACCTGGAAAGACTTGTAGGCGTGCTCCACCTTCTTGGTTATGTCGTAGTCTTGCAGAATGTCGATTATCTCGAAGAAGAGGTAGACATCACACGCTCCCCCGCTCGGCGCGGCTATGAACAGGTGCCTCTCGTTCAGAAGGAACTTGTCGAGCATTCTCTTCGAGCTGCCCTCCGCCTGGGCGGGAATGTTCATTCCCAGCTGCATAAATGGCCTCCTGCGGGTTGATAAGGGCTAAAGGCAGGGGGCAAACTGCAAAATGCGTGGCGCTGACCGGCCGAGCCGAGCTGGCTCCACACGGCGAGTTCTAATTTGATCAGGACCAAACTTGCACCTTCATGACAAGTTGAAGGATGAAATAATCAGCTTTTTCAAGTTTAAGAACCAAACCATTACCTCCATGACAAGTTCAGGGACCTGTGATGCTATTACCTCTTGTCTGAATGTCCCTATTAAAGAACAGTATGACAACGCATCCTTTGAGCAGGATAACTTTTGGGAGATGGGCGACACAGGTCCTTGTGGACCTTGCACAGATATTCATTTTGATCGTATTGGCAACCGTGACGCAGCTTCATTGGTCAACAATGATGACCCTACATGTATTGAAATATGGAATCTCGTGTTTATTCAGGTTAGCATGCTGTTTTTACCAAACTCATATCTTCCTACATTGTTGAGCTTTAAATCTCAATAGTCAATACACTGCCGGTTACTCTGTTTCTTTTTATGTGTGCACGCCTATTTGCTTTTTATCTGTTCTACTATGCACTGACATTTGGATATTTTATTAATACCCAGTTCAACAGGGAGTCAGACGGTACTTTGAGATTTTTGCCAGCAAAACATGTTAACAACAGAATGGGCTTCGAGCGTTTAACTTCTATCCTTCAGAATAAAATGAGCAATTACGACATAGATGTATTCATGCCATTGTTTGATGCCATCCACAAGGTATTTTATCCAGATGCACACTTGCAGCTTCTTTTGTGCTTGTGAGTTGTGACTGCATTATGAAGCTGAAGTAATAAAATTGTTGCCTAAAGTTAATGATATTCATTATTAATTGGATATGCATTATGAATGCAGCTGGCAGGCGCTGGAATTCAACCATACTCTGGTAAAGTAGGATCCGATGATGTTGGGAAAGTTGATATGGCATATAGGGTTGTTGCAGATCACATAAGAACCCTTTCTTTTGCTATTGCTGATGGTTCTCAACCTGGTGAGCTCATACTGTTTTCGTTGGGGACACATTATTTAAAATGATTGCCATCCATATAAGTATTATTTAGTTGTGTAAACAGATGGATAATAATAATAGTACATCTAAATGCCTTGTTAGTTGCTTGCTGCATTACCTCCTACACAATAGGATGTTTAAGTAGCTCTATCTCATATATGTCCACAAGTGAGAATAATAAGCTTGTGCGCTTGTGTTATTTTGGTTCCTCAAATATAAGTTATTTGAAATTTATCATGCTCCCAAATTTTCTCTTACATATGTAAGATAATTTTTATTCAAGATATGGATGTGGCACTGGAATAAAATGAAGTTTATGGGCATAATAAAGCCACCAATTGTTTGTCATTTCCAAGACCTGAGTTGCATTTCCTGTTTTAGGAAGAAATGCATTAATACCCTTCATGTAAATATGAAGTCATGCTAAATTTGTGTGGGTTTAGTTCATTGCGAACCATTTTTTTTAGATTTCAGATGGGGCCCCACTGAGGAATGTTGTTTAGCAGTATTTTTACAATGTTTCAGGGCTTTGTTTTGTGTTATACAATGATGTTTCTTTGTTCTAATAGGAGTTTTGTTGTAGGCAATGAGGGAAGAGAGTATGTTCTAAGGCGTATACTTAGACGTGTTGTTCACTTTGGTCATAAAAAATTGATGGCAAAGCAAGGATCTTTTAGCTCGTAAGAACTGTAACCTGCATCTGTTGTATTCTGTAATTTTTCGTTAATGGTATACTTTGGATAGCCTTTTGACTTTTGTTTACTCCGGATGCTAAACATGCAATGTAAGGCTTATGAGGATGACTGTAGAGATGTCATATGACAACAAGAAAAGAAAACTATGCCACACAAGATTCTAGCTAATTTAAACTATGTTCTTGAATCTGGTATTTGATATGCCATTATTTTGTATCTTTCTTGTACAGCCTTGTAGATGTTTTTGTCCGAATGACGGGTGATGTGTTTCCTGAGCTGAAGGACAATGAAAAGATTAAAGATATAATTAAAGAAGAAGAGGCAAGCTTTGAGAACACTCTAGCGAAGGTAATATTGGTTGCCAGGAGTATTTGCATATCAGTGACATCAATTTGGCCCAAGTGATGTTTGTTGAAGTAATTTCATTGGCTCATTGCAATCAAATCAGAGTGTTTGCACACTCTTAGGCAGTGTTTTATCCTTGTAAACATGTGTAGTCTCAAAGAAATTTAGCTAGTTTGTTATCATATAACCTAAATTTCTGTTGTTGCCGGAGGCTCTGGGCCAGTTTATACCTTGTATATTCTGTACCGTTGTTTTGCTCGTGCGATACTGCTAAAGGCTTTATATATATAATATGTTAACGTGTTGTGCTGAGTAACGAGGTAGTGTCTTGTTTTGAGGCAACACGTTAAGGAACACATCCAGGGTGATAGTTTCAATCTTGGTTTACATCAGCTTAGTTCAATCACAATAAATTTTTTTTAGAAAAGGAGGATGACTCCCGGCCTCTGCATCTGGGAGATGCATACGGCCACTTTATTGATTATTCTCGAGGACCTTACAAAGTATTACAACAATGTGCCTGAATCCACCATCTTGGCAACATATGCCGCTACTCCTATCCAATATGATGAAGGGGTGCTAGCTGGGCCACTACCCAAACCACTCACCTAAGCCTAACATCAAAAGCCGGAAGCCGAAACTCATTTGGAAGCCCCAGCCGAGCCACATACCGGGTCTGGGGCACAATCCGGTCAGACGCACTCGTGTGTCATCGCCGCCATCTTCCACAGGTGTTCAGATCATATTGAGGCTTCTACCTTGTCTGGCCACTCTGCCATCGACGTCACCATGACGCCAGACATCAACCTCCTCCTGCGCGAGTCCAGCACCGCGCATCGGGCGCCGAGTCCCCATTGCACCACGCCACCGAGATCCGCCGTCATCAATGTGCAGGATGAAGCACCGCTCCACCAAAAAAGCCGCCCACTGGTCCCTCGAACCCATGTACGCCTCCACGAATGACGCCCCCAAGGAGGAAACGACACCAACGCGTCACCGTCATCTAATCTACTGATCTAGGGTTTCCCCGGGAGGTAGCAGATAGAGGTCTGGAGCTTCTCCACGGCGAGGCCTTCAAGAAGGTAATGACACAAAAAAGTGCCGCCAACGTCGGTCTTGGCATCAAGCCGAGAACTAGGTTTTCACCCGGATCCGCTGAAGGAACCTCCATCCAGCATCATGTGCATGGGTCGCCGCCGATCTGAGCCGCCGCACATTGAGGTCGCACTGGCCAGATCAGATCTGTCCGGAGGGCAACCCACACATGGCGCCGACCCAACCCAGGCCCTCCATGCCGCCAAGGGCCAGAGGCGCCAGGGCCTCCACCACGCGTAGCTGCCCTGCCACCCATGCGGCCCAGGACGGCCAGCACCGCCACGTCCCGTCGACGGCGCGCGCCCACCAAAACGGTAAGCCGCCGCTCCTCCACCGCGAGGAAGAGAGGAGGGGACTGCCGCTCCCTGGGTCCGCCGCCCCAGCATCCAGCGCCACCGCGCCATAGAAGAGGCCGGAGGGCCAGATCCATGCCGGTAATTAGCATACATGATAAATTGTTCTCATCTTTTCAATGAAATGACCATTAGTAATCCAATTTATTTGGTTTCCACATGGGCATGATTCTGTTTATCATGCTTATATTTTAAGGTTGGTTCCTACTAGGTGCCTTGCTATTATGTTTCATTATAGCAACAGAGACTAAGAAAGCTTACAGTTGAAGTTTAGTTGACCGTTCTTTTCTTAGAACCATCATAATATGTATTGTCCGTTCTTGTGGTTGTTCAGGTGGTTAACTGATTGTGATGTTGGTGTAATTTTCAGGGATATGAGAGATTTAAGAAAGCTGCAGATGCTGTCAAGGAGAATGGTGGGGCAGTACTTAGTGGCCAGGCAAGTGCTTTGGTTTTGAATTACCACCGTATTACTTGATTTATTTTGTTTTCACTAGAAGATGTTTGCACCTAAGCAGACTTTAGTATATTTGTTGTCTGAGCATGTGTTGTGTTATCTCATGTTGATGTCCATTGACAAGTGAAAATAGTTAGGAGATGATATAAATTATGAAGTTAGAGACAAGGTATCCTGATTAATAAGATGCATACATTTCATATTAAAATAGTTGGAATAGGTTCTTATCCTTGCTAGATAGCATTGTCATCCATTTTCATTAAGTGAAGACTAATCTGAATATCTCTAGACTTTCCTCCCTCTCTAGTAGGCCTCAGAGCATTATTTTTAAGGCTTCCCACCTTGGACGCTTAGGTGGCAAGGCGCCCTGATAGTGCATTGCAGTTTTGCCCACCTTAAGCGCTTAGGTTTCAGGGCAGTGGGTGCTCACCTTAGGTCGCCTTACCGTCTTAAGAACAATGCCTGAGAATCTAACTATCCTGTCATGAAAATGGTTTGCTGTCAGGGGTGAAAATGGTTCGGATAGTTCACGGGCAACACAAACTGACCGAACCCCTTAAAATGACATTAGGAACCAGAACTTGGATGTCTGTCGGATATGTCGGTAGTTATTCTCAGATGTTGTTTCAAATATTGTGTAGGAGGCATTATCCGGTTAACTTGAACATATTCTCTATCGTGTCATTCTAATTTCTATTAGTTCCTTCGTATTCGAGAAACATGTGAAAAACTAAGGAATTTGACTGTTTGGTAAACTTGATCGGTAATGTGGAATAATTCTTTTCCTTGTCCTTATTTTAAGAATTGAGTTGACTGCATAGAAACATGTCTCTTAGATCATACTTCGGTTATGTTTATCAATGTTCTGTTACATCCTGCTGAAGTTTTCAAGTTTATATTGCTATCTTGCATGTATTGCAAGTTTGCAACAGTTATTTGTACTTTCAGGATGCATTTGTTCTGTGGGAAACCTATGGCTATCCAATTGATTTGACTGAGGTTTGTTCTTCATGTTTTCATCAGTAAATCTTATCAAATTAATTTGACAGTGCTATATTTTCATGCTTACGCTGTTGTTAAAGCTTTTATTGTCTGTTTTTCTTGGTATCGTCGTTGTTTCCTATCTCATAGGTCATGGCAGTTGACTTTGGGCTATCTGTTGACATGGAGGGTTTTAATGTTTCTATGTAAGAAGCAAGGCAAAAGGCTAGGAATGCTTGCTACAAGGTTGTATTTATTCCTTCTTAAATAGTATAACCTAATTCTTCACTTGTGGTCTTTTATGATATCCAAGTAATATTCCTGCTCTTTGTTGTTTAATAATGTTGTAATTAACTAAACTGAGCATCTCTTATATGCCACTGATACTCAATTGATTGGGCAACTTTTGTCTGTTACGGTTTATATATCATACTTATTTCTGATTTTGTTATATATGTTTTTCTTGTAGGCTGGCGGCAAATCTATTGTTCTGGATGCTAATGCTACATCGCAGCTGCGCAATCAGGGGCTTGCCAGCACAAATGATAGCCCAAAATTCCAACACGAGGTTAGATTATTTATTTATGGTTTGGCTATTAAGCACAGTTCCTTCCAATATTCAGTGCCTGTTTGGGATTTTATAGAATTTCATTCTACTTTGGCCCAAAATTTTACAAAGCGCCCCCCCTCTTCGAATCACCTTCAAGTTGTGAATTTACCTGGCTACTAGCTTTGATTGTTCTTGCACTATTCATATTTTGCCTTGTGGTTAAACACTTGTATATTGATTATGGCTGATGTACCTAAAAACATTTTGCAGGTACATAGCAGTGTGGTGAAAGCTATCTATACTGGCTCAGAGTTCATAGCCACTACATCTGGTGATGAAGATTTTGGTCTTGTTTTGGAAAGCACAAGCTTCTATGCAGAACAGGGTGGTCAGGTACAACTTCACTTTCGACAATGTCATGTTGGTGTAGTTGAATGAAAATGTCAAGTGCAATCACCTCTTGAGTTGCAATCATGCAATGAATTATCAGCTCACCTACTAAATAAGCATGCCATTCTATTTATTTAATGTAATTGTCATGTGGGCCATTACTACAGGAAGAAACCTTATCTGACATCAGCTTGATTGTTACCTTAGTTTGTGAGTTAGATATTTTCTATAGTAACTATTGAGCTGATGTCTAATGGGGTGTCCTTTTGTAGCAATGGCCCCACATGACAATAATTTTGTTGATTTTAACATAATTATTTTGGTTGGTTCATTACTTCATTAGTAAAGTGACACATAATTTCTGTTTGAAAGTTATTCTTTGATTGTAACCAGAACAAAAAAAATGATTAGTGCACCCTGGAGTGATACCTCCCGTTGGTTGAAACTTGATTGGTATTCCTTGTTATTTCTTTTATGTCATCCTAGTAATCTACAGCACTCATAAATAAATGGTTGAAGTAATGTTTTTGTCATTACACCATTTCGAACACCACATTACGGTTGTATCCAGTCTCACTCTGAGGAAAATAGTGTTGAGGGCTTCAAAGTTGCCCATAGAATACATTGGCTTCAAATTTTCAATCAAAATCTTACAAGCTAATACCCGTACATTGCATAACAAACATTGCAATTTACGTTCAACAACCATGGATGTTTTCTCGTTTATTTGAAGTCACCGTTCTGCTATGGTCGTTTCTTGTTCTACTTCAAATGCGTACATGTAACCTCTATCCCGTGTGGAGTTTGGGGTTGTATATATGAACTTTTCCTCTTTTTAGTGAACGATATGGAGCTCTCATGCATGTTCGAGAGTTGCGTCGTGCATTGTATGAATCTCTTTTGACATGTTGTATGATATTTCTGGATTAGATCCATGACCCTAGGAGTATAGAGGGGCCATCTGGGTCTTTTACTGTGAACAATGTCCAAGTGTTTGCTGGCTATGTCCTGCACATCGGTTCATTTCTGGAAGGGCCTGACTCCAAGGCATTGTCTATTGGCGATGAAGTCAAATGCAAAGTAACATTCTTTACTGATTAATTTCTTTATACCGATCAGTTAACCTGCTAAATTTGCTAGATTACATTGAGATACTTCTATTACTCTTGGTAGGTTGATTACACACGGCATACTATCATTGCTCCAAACCACACATGTACCCATATGCTGAACTTTGCTCTAAGGGTATGTTTTCAAACCTCTCCGATTTTACAGTGCATGCCTTTTTATGTATTCATGATGGTTTCACTATTGCAAGTGTAGGAAGTACTCCCTCCGTCCCAAAATAAGTGACTCAAAAATGAGTCAATTTTGTACTAAAGTTAGTACAAAGTTGAGTCATTTTTGAGTCACTTATTTTGGGACGGAGGGAGTACTTGGTGACCATATTGACCAGAAAGGTTCCATTATTCTTCCAGAGAAGCTGAGATTTGATTTCTCCCATGGTATGCTGTGATTCTTTTTATATTGCATCCACTTTTTGCTTTTCCTTGGCTTGTCAACTCAACTGTTAGTACATAACAGGGAAACCTGTTCAGCCTGAAGATTTGAGAAAAATTGAGGATATAGTGAAGAAGCAAATAGAGGATGAGCTTGAGGTATCTGCACAAGAAATAAAATTAGCTGACGCAAAGCATAAATGGTCTGCGAGCTGTGTTTGGTGAAGTGCGTTCTCTTACCCAGCTTGACATACCATGTTGTCATATCTCGTTTGCCTGCCCTGTTGTCTTGTGTTAATTCATTTTACATATGGATTGTGTAGATTTATCCTGATCCTGTAAGAGTTGTATCGATTGGTCGCAAAGTGGATGATCTGCTTGCAAACCCTGAAAGCAAAGAATGGTTATCCATATCAACTGAGCTGTGTGGAGGTATATTTACTACTCTGTTCTATGTAATACTCCCTCCGTCCCAAAATAAGTGTCTCAACTTTGTACTAACTCTAGTACTAACCAAAATAAGTTGTACTAAGGTTGAGACACTTATTTTTGGACGGAGGTAGTACTACATATTTGTGTTTATGTCACCTAACGTTTATGTATGTCAGGCACACACATTTCGAACACTAGAGATGCCGCAGCATTTGCCCTCATATCTGAAGAGGGTATCGCAAAAGGTGTTCGGAGGATAATGGCTGTTACTGCTGAGTGTGCCTCACAGGCTATGAAGTTGGCATCATCTATCGAGACTAATATCAATGAAGCATCTAAACTGGACGGAGCGACGTTGGAAAAGGTACTAGGCTTTCCCCATTTGTGCTTGTGTCTCTTAGTGTGAGCTATATGTTTGTGATACTCTAATAAATTGGATATTATTAGAAGTTATCGTGATTTTTGTTTGTTTTCTTAGAAATATGATGTCCTTAACCTTTATATGAATAGAAGATGTCAGTTGTACTTTATACCCATTTCCTGCTGATCTGCTTTATATTAGATTGTATCTAAGAATGACATTTCTTCATCAGAAAATTGGGTCCATCAAGAATACACTGGATGCAGCTGCTATCCCAGCTGCAAGAAAAGCTGATCTAAAAGGCAATGTCTCAAAGTTGGAGGTCTGTAATTGCTTCAGTTCATTTATCACATCTTGTCAAAGAGAGAATATTTAAGATGTATTTGGTATTCTAGTATTGGTAGTTAAAATGAAGAAAGCTGATTATAGGTGTTGCATATATCAGGATCAACTTAGGGAGGCGAAGAAGAAAATGTGCAAAGAAAATATCCAAAAGGCTGTCAAGACTGCCATAGATGCCGCAAAAGCTGCTGTTTCTGATGGAAAATCCTTCTGTGTTACTCATGCCGATGTGGGTCTTTATACCACTGCTATCCGGGAAGCAGTTGTCAAAGCCATGGACCTTTTCAAGGTCGGTACTCCAAACCGTTTCTGTCTAGTAGCGTTCCCATCATCTTAAAATAGCCTATAGATTCAACGTAATTTCCAACTTGCTCCAACAATTTTATTTATTTATTTTATGAATGATTACAACACTAAATTTGTATTCCTTTTGTCAATCAAATCTTTGGATGTGCTGGTGCCACCAGGGTCTGCCGATAATGGTATTCAACACAGATGAGGCATCAAACAAGGCTGTCATTTATGCGGGTGTACCTCCGGACGCACCCAATGGGTTCAAGGTGTTGGATTGGCTTACGCCTTCAATCGCGCCACTCAAGGGGAAAGGAGGCGGCGGCAAGAATGGTCTTGCCCAGGGCCAGGTGAGGAGGCATCATTCATTGTTTAGGCATCTAAACTTTGGTCAAAGTCTAGTACTAGTAGTAATTATGGTTACTAGCTAATACAATATGTGAATAATCCTGCAATGCAATCTCATATTTTAATGCAAGGAAGTGATGGTTCCCGAGTCAAGGAGGCCGTGGAGCTTGCTACCCAGATAGCATCAATGAAGCTGAGCTGATTTGTCAAGACTGGCCTGATTTAAAAGTGTCTTCTTCAGAACCAGGGTGGACGCGACATTCCCCATCCCTGGCACTGGCAGCGACGACAGCAGCATACCTATGGTGGTTGAGAGCCAGGAAATCGGCTCCGAAGCATCTCAGGACCCTCGCAGCTGGAGTTGAGGAGCAAGCTAGGCACTTGTAGGTGTGTTTGTTGTTGTTTAGGGTGCTTCTGAGGATCTTCTTGTAGCCTTTGCTGCTACTTTGTATGTAACTAATTTTGTATTTGCTTGCTTTACCATTCTTATTAGAGTAAAATGCATCATAAGTCCTACAACTATGCGAGGCGTGTCAATCTAGTCCTAAAACTTCAAAAGTGCAGAATTGGGTCCCAAATGTTTTCAAGGCGTACAACCCAGGTCCCAAACTCGTTGCAGCTGGGTTGACTGGCAGACATGGCGCTTGGACCATTGCCACCTGGACCCGTTGGACCCACCCAGTAACCGGCACAACATACATTTGCAGCAAAGCCCTTGGAACGTGTTTCATCTCATTCTCACACCCCGACTCTTTTCCACGCACAAGAGGCGGCAACCTGGAGGCGACCGGCGACCTGGAGGCGACCGGCGACGTGCGTGCTTGATGCCTGGCGACGAGGGGTGTAGAACCTGATCTGGAGTGGCGTTCTCATATGGCGGCTCGGGTCCGATGGCGCCATCGCGGCGGCTGCCCAACGACCATCCTCCCGATTACGGTAAGAACCCTAACCCTAATCCCTCCTGCCCCAACTTTGGCTTAGAAATTTCAATCGAATAGTGCGATTTGGGCATTAAGGCATACATATTGCGCCGGTTCAGTCCAAATTTGTTTATTAATTTGGTGATTGAGATGTATTCCCCCTGTCCAAATCTGTATGTGTTACATATTGTGCCGATTCAGTCGTAATGTGTTCATTAATTTGGTGATTGCACAATTTAGTGATCAAGATGCTCTGTTTTCCCTTAATAGGACCCGAACAGGAGCTCTTCTCAGTAGAGATTAACCATGGGGGTTTCTTCGTCTGCTTTGGAGCAAGCAAGAAATACATGGATTGCAAGACAGATTATTTTGATCATTGTGAGGTTGAAACCTGGTCGCCACTCTGGATAACAGATTTCGTGCAACAACTTGGTTATGATCCAAGTAAAGTGCAGTGTTTCTGGTTACTTCCTGGCATGAATTTGGATAGTGGGCTGAGAATTATTGATAGAGATGCAGACTGCCTTAGTATGACTGCTGTTGTGCCAAAGTTTAAACATTTCAAGCTGTACATGGATCATGGTGACATTTACTATGAGATTGCGATGGATGGCATATGCATAGTTGGATCACCTCCAATGCCTGCTGTCATGAGTCTTGGGAAGTCACAAGATAGAGGTTCACATTGCTATGTTAGATGCAGTCCTAGGATGGAGAGCAAGACACAAAAAGGGAAACTTAATATGTCAGCTCGTGAAGTGGAGGAAAACAATGACAGTGATAGTGATGATAGTGACAGTGATTGTACTTATGCAGGTTGGGCTGACTCAGATAACGACTTCAATAATGATGACGATAATCTATTTGAGGAGTGGGTGGATGACTTCAGTAAGGATGTTAGAGCAAAGAAGAAAGCAACACAATATGAAAGGGATAGTGACTATGACACTGACGAGCTAGAACTGCCAGCTTCAAAGAATGAGGGAAACGAATGAGAACATGAAATTGTTATAGAGAAAGGGAAGAAAAAGAAAAGGAAGAAAGTGAAGCTTAGGTCCTTCAAGCCAGAGGAATCAGAACATGGAAGTGGTTTCTACAGACTTTAAAAGAAGATCTCCACATAGTGAACACAACACCTTGGACAGTGATGAGTGATAGACAAAAAGGACTAATTAATGCTGTAACTGCTCTATTCCCTGAAGCACAACACAGGTTTTGTGTAAGGCACCTATATCAAAATTTTGCAAAGAAGTGGAAGGGTGAGAACTTGAAGAACAAGTTATGGGCAATTGCAAGGTCCTACAATGAACTTGACTGGAAGAAAAATATGGAGGAGATGAAGGACTTAGATCTGGAAGCTTATGAGTATCTACAAGGAATTGAACCAAGTTCCTGGTGCAGGGCATTTTTCCAAGAATTACCAAAGTGTGATCTGCTACTAAACAATAATTGTGAGGTCTTTAATAAGTAAGTTTCCCATTGAGATCTCTTTGGAATATTGTTTTCATTCTACTTTTAGAATTAGGTGGGTTGAATTTATATTGTGAACTAAAATTGTTTTGTATCAATGAAGGTGGATACTTGATGCTAGGGAGCTTCCTGTCATGAGCATGTTCAAAAAAATCAAAAATCAATTGTCGACAAGGTTTTATAGCAAGAACAAGGAAAGTGAAGAGTGGTGTGGAACCATATGTCCTAAGATCAAAAAAATACTTGATAAGAATGCAGAGATGGCTAATAATTGTCAGGCCTTGCCTGCTGGTAAAGGCGTCTTTACTGTGTTGGGACTGATTGGTGAGTACAAGGTCGACATAAACAATTACACATGTTCATGCAAAGCTTGGCAGTTAACAGGCATACCATGTAGACATGGCATATCTTGTCTCAGAGGTGAAAGAATCAAACCTGAGAGTGTTGTCTCACCATGCTATAGTATTGCAGCTTTCAAGCAAGTATATGGTGAAATTATTATGCCTTGCAGAGACCCAAGAGAGTGGGAAAAGATTAATGATGTTCTAGTTTTGCCACCACTGTATGAAAAACATGTTGGGAGGCCTAGCAACAAAAGAAAGAAGAATCCTGTAGAGACTGATGAAGGCAAGTTGAGCAGGCATGGTGCAATTTCTTATTGCAGTATTTGCAGGTCAGTTGACCATAATAAAAGAACTTGCCCTAAGAAAGGAGTACAAGGACAATAGACTGAGGCAGTGCAACGGGAGCAACCTGAGGTAGGGCAAGGTCATCGAGATGAGGCAGGGCAAGGGGAGCAAATGCAACAAGAGGAGGCAGTACAGGGACAAACCTCAATTCCTAGTCATATTGCAAAAAAGACCAAATTACCAGTGAAAAGAAAGATTATTTCAACTGCTAAGGTAACAACTACTCCCTCCGTACGGAATTACTTGTAGCTTTATTACTTGTAGTATGTATCTTGCTAACTCACTCTCCAGAATTAATGTTATCGCTCTTGAATTGTAGACCACATCTTCTGCAAGTGCTGGTGGATCTGGTGTGACACAAGTCTATGATCAGAACGTGTGTATTGGACATACTAATGCAATCTGTAAGTCCTTTTGAACTTTTGAACAACTCATGCAAACTCATTCCAAAACTGATCTACTATATGTTTGCACATTCAGTCACAACCATCCCAATCTTCCCAAGCACCAAGACCTCTTCCTGAAAATCATTTTCTTGCAAGCCAAAGAGATGATCTGCCAGTGACAAAACAAACTACAACAATAGTCCATGTAGCACCAAAGAAGAAGAAACGTAAGGAGAAGATCAAGGAGAAGGAGAATGTTCTTCCTAGGAAAAAGAAGTAGGAGTGAACATGCTGGACATAACTTGGTTTCATTTTGGACAGAAGTTGGTTTCATTTTGGACAGAGTTAGTTAGGGCCTTCTGAAAGTGGAGGCTTTATTTTGGCCTTATGTAATATGGTACTGCATCATGCAGAGTGCAACCCAGTACCACATTACATAGTTGCTTCATGTTATGTTCCTGTAACAGTACTCCACTATTTATGTAATGACACTATGATGTGCTACTTCCTGGAATTCTGGTAGTTATCATCTGTTAAGTTGCAAGATCATTGCCTAGTAACTGAGTGGGGAAAGGACTGTGGCTGAAGAAGGCAACTAAATAAATGGGGTCAATTGCAAAAGATCTCAACCGCCAGCGGCGGGAAATCTCCCGCCACACACCCTGGGTCCAGGTGGCAATGTTCCAAGCGCCACGTCTGCCAGTCAACGCAGCTGCAGCGAGTTTGGGACCTGGGTTGTATGCCTTGAAAACATTTGGGATCCAATTCTGCACTTTTGAAGTTTTAGGACTAGATTGACACACCTCGCATAGTTGTAGGACTTATGATGCATTTTACTCTTCTTATTAATAAAGATGGGCTATGAGGAAATTCACTGCCTCCCCTTATCGGACGCT
This sequence comes from Triticum dicoccoides, assembly GCF_002162155.2. Taxonomy (NCBI): domain Eukaryota; kingdom Viridiplantae; phylum Streptophyta; class Magnoliopsida; order Poales; family Poaceae; genus Triticum; species Triticum dicoccoides. Next base: position 156,782,655 of record NC_041391.1, read on the forward strand.
GTTTGTGGGCGCAAATTACTGCATTTTGCTTAGGAAAATGTTCAAAATCACCTGGATGATTTCTATATTTACTCGCGTAAACCTCCTCTCTCGAGCGACATGCTTTCATCCCCAACCTTATCTCCCTTCCCACTCCTCCTCTCCTCCTCGTCGCTTTTCCCATTCCCTGTCTTTCTTTTCTGCCACACAAGCTCCAACTGCGAGCTAGAGTTCGAGGGAGCACGCCGTGCCGGGAGGGAACCCACCAACAATGTAGGCGAGGCAGTTCCCCCCTGTGACGGTGGTGACGTCGGGTGCTGCGGAGCGATGTAATTTGTGTTGCAAAGCAACATGATTGGTGCTGCAACCGGCGGCCAAGCCGGGGACCGAGCTGCAATGTAACGCGCTTGACGCCGAAATGTGTCTAACGCTCTTAATTCTGCTGCCATTACCGATCTTGTTAAGATTGTTTGCTTGCAAGACTTTCAGGAAACAACACCACCTCCAAGAGTAACATTTACCCAGTCGTGGCCTTTATCTCATCAGCATCACAGACCCAATTCACATCACTATACCCTTCAAGTGCCGATGGGTATCCGGTATAGTGAAGTCCATAGTTCATAGTACCTTTCAGATGGCGCATAACTCTTTCAATAGCATGCCAATGTACATCATCCGGTTTGGAAACAAACCGGCTCAGTTTGCTCACAACAAACGCGATGTCAGGCCTCGTTGCACTCGCTAGGTACATGAGTGAACCAATAATTTGAGAGTGCCTCAATTGATCCTTAGCCGTGCCTTCGAACTTTCAAATCAACATACTAGGATCGTATGGTGTTTAAGATGGTTTGTAGTCTGAATATCCAGAACGACTCAACACCTTCTCAACATAATGGTACTGCAGTAGTGTAATCCCACTCTCATTATCTCTAAGTAGCTTGATGTTCAAGATAACATCAGCCACACCAAGGTCCTTCATCTCAAAGTTCTGAGATAAAAACGACTTAACCTCCTCAATCACTTTGAGGTTGGATCCAAATATCAGTATGTCATCAACATACAAGTACAATATAACTCCTTCGCCCCCACCATGGCGACATTATACACATTTATCAGTTTCATTAACAATGAAGCCAACAAATGTCATAGTTGTATTAAACTTGCCATGTCATTGCTTAGGTGCTTGTTTCAGGCCATATAAAAATTTCAGCAACCTACACACCCATCCTTCCTGACCATCTATCACAAAGCCATCTGGCTGTTGCATGTAGATTTCCTCGTCTAACTCTTAGTTCAGGAAAGCCGTCTTAACATCCATCTGGTGGACGAGAAGACCATGTGAGGCTGCCAATGAGAGTAATACCCGAATGGTGGTCAGTCTGGCCACAGGTGAATAAGTATCGAAGAAATCTTCCTCTTCTTTTTGGTCATAGCCCTTGGCCACAAGCCTAGCCTTGTACTTTTCAATCGTACCATCGGGTCTAAACTTCTTTCGGAACACCCACTTACATACCAATGGTTTGTCACCATAGGGACGTTCAGTGATCTCCCATGTCCCGTTAGCCATGATGGAATCCATCTCGCTGCGGACCGCATCCTTCCAGTTGTTAGCTTCTAGAGAGGCATACGCTTCTGAAATAGAAGTGGGGGTATCATCCACGAGGTACACGAAGAAATCATCACCAAAGGTCTTTGCAGTCCTTTGTCTCCTACCCCTACCAAGGGTTTCCTCATCATCCTCCTCAGGATTTTCACCATGTGTTTGTTCATAATATTCCATGGGAATGGCAGGCTCAGGAGTCTCCTCGGATTCCTGTCTAGAAGTGTTTTTGAAAGATGATGCTAAAGCCGGGGCTTGGATGATCTTGCGTGATCATGAAGGAGCAGTCATCTTCGCCGTGACTTGGGTGCTCTTTAATTGTGGTGATCCTCTGGAAGCGGAGATGGCGGCCATAGACGAAGGGCTTCGACTTGCGCTTCACCGGTCCAACTTGTCGTTGGTTATGGAGACGGATTGCACTGAGGTGTTGAAGATGGTGCAATCTAAAGATGTTGAGCACTCGAGGTATGCGAACCAGGTCAATGAAATCAGAAGGATTCTGGCTCATGAAAGGAACATTAGTCTAGCTAAAATCAGCAGACATGCAAATGTAGCGAGTCACATCCTTACTTGTATGGGGCGCTCGCAACGGCGCACAGCCTGTTGGCTTCGAAACTCCCCTGTGGAAATACCTAGCATTGTCATGTCTCAATGTACTGACCGTGGGCTAATGAATGAAAAGTCCCTTTCCCGCAAAAAAAAAGGTCAAAAACAAATTAATTTAAGTTGTCTCATCGACATGCTCTAGCAATCTCAACCCATGGGCTCGCCATTGTCGCACATGGAATACATTTACGACTGTTTATCCATTTTGTATCCAACTTGGCTCTAGTTTACTTTCTACACACAATAATAAAGCTTTTTTTTGCGGGATCACAAAGTAAAGCTTCGGTCACACAAAAATCAAATGATGCATGTTCGCCAAACCTGTATGGTCCCTACAAACATGAAGTCTTTGTTACAACTAAACATGCTTCTAAGAATTAGTGCATTATGCTTCGTATACAGTTGAATAAAGCTTCTTTCCCACTGGAGAAAAAAAATGCTTCTAACACACTGTAATAACTTATGCTTTCAACAATGTTAGTGCATTCTGCTTCAACCATTCAAATTTAATTTCTGTGTATACATTCAAGCAAATTCCATTCACCATGGAATCAAAATCTACAGCCGATATGGAAGCACGGTTTGATGCGTTGAAACGAAACTATTTGGAAATGATTTCCTTCTGAATTGAAGCAAATCTCAGTTGCGATGGAAGCAAATTTGAATAGCATCGGAAATAAAATTTCCTTCCCATGAAAGCAAAACTGCATGCATGAAGTTTTGCTACAGTTGGGGAAGGCACCGTACGTGCGGGTACTTCTGCGGAAAATTGCCGCTGAGTGCGTGTTGTGGGCGAAGGCAGGGATCATCCATGGCGACCTCGAGCCCTGGGTGGCCGAGATAGGTGTGTGGGCCGATAGGGAGTAATCCAAGTAAGGGTGGAGTGCGCTTATGTGTGTAACGCGCGCTTTGTAAACTGTGGATGGGGCTTCTTTACCCCTCTTCTTCTTCAATATATGATACACACACTCGTGCGTATTCGAGAAAAAAAAGTTTTGCTACAGTTATTAGTGACCTTGATGAATGTTTAGGGCCAAAACGTGTTTAGCACGCACAACACTATATATAATTATTGTGGTAATTATTAGTATCCAATTTGTAGTCGTCCTGTTATTATTACTATCCAAATAGTATCATTGTCCTGTAATTATTACTATCCGTAATTATAATTTGGCGATTAAAACTGACCTAAACAAACGCTCACTTCCTCCGGCTAGCACCCCTCCGCATACGAATTCGTCGCCTATCACCCGTCAATCCGCCGCCACAGCTATGCATAAGTTGCCGCCGATGTATGATTACTAGTTCTTGGGGCGCCACCCTGTGGCGCCTCTTGAGGTGTTATTGGGCGCACTAATCAAGCTTTCGTAGTTGTTAACGCGCTGACAGTGTAGACAAGCGACAATGGTTAAAGATATATCACAACTTTACCGATAGCTGCAAACAATAGCACTAATCAAACATTTTTTGGTATTTTTTAAACCACATTCATACACCTCTTATCAAGAGACCAACACATTATTCATTGCCAAACCAGAAAGTGTCATTAATGTAGATCAGGAAAGAACATTAATAATTAAGATAACACTCACATTAAGATCAGTCAACTGATAACCTAAAAATCCAGGGTACGAATTTGGCGGTTGCCAAGCCACTTTCCTGAACACAAGAAAAGCAAACATACATTATCATAACATCAAGCTGATTTGTTAACTCCAGAATTAGACATACCTAGCAACAAGCAAGAGGAGCCCACCGTCAATTCATTTATGGCAGGTTGTGCGTGTGAAGAATAATTTACCCAAACCTAAAAACCGAAGCATAAAACCTACAGTTAGTGAGATAAAGTGGAAATGGAAACAACATTTTTCAAAAGGAAAATCATCTCAATTTCTAATAAATCATCATTATTCAAGTAATAAACATATACAATGTATATATACCTACTTGATAAATATTTGAGCAAATGCAATACACTCGATTTGTTGTGCTTTGAAATGGACTGGTATGCTCAGAAGAAACTTGGTAGTTGACAATTAGTAAAATAGCCGAGACTGGAGATAGATGCAGCAGAGTAAGACTTATATAGGTGGGAGTAACAAACATATATAGCTAATATCATGTAGTCACGAACAACTCCGTCCATTCCAAGATGACTTATGGTACGTAGAAATTACACATTGTTCAAACAGATAGAAAATAATGCAAGCAGAACATGAGGTGATGATTGCAGAACTTAACCGGGTTTACTCTGGGAATGAGAGCAACACAGAGATCTCTTCTGAATAAGTGAATCTAACATGTCATACATTACACTACATTATGTAATAACTCACACTACCAGATGGTAGTCTCCAACAAATTAAAATTGGTGTGTCATATCAAGAGGCCTTGTAGACAAAGGATATATATTGTTGAAAGCAAAGCATGGGGTAACATATTACTACTCAGCAGTCATCACACTCAGGCACATGATTGAGAAAATCAATAAACTATGGGGTGGCTCATACCTTGATGAAGCCAATGTCCTTGGCGTTGCTGCGGAAGCAATCCCTGCAGCACACCCGTACTTCCGGATCAGGCCATGCGAGTTGCTGCAGACACGGGATACGCATTCAACAGATCCCACCCATGGAAATTTGATAGTATATGAGAAGAACAATAATACAAAGTAGGGCAGGGGATTCAGAGGAGGGCGAGGGAGATGGGCATACCTGGCCATGGCAGATCCCACAGTGGCTGAAGGTGTCAGCCATAACACCAACGCATTACAGTCATAATATAAACCATTTCATTTGCATGTCGATCCACCATCGTCATGTTGACAGTGTTGACGCGCTCGCACTCATCGATCCATTCGTTGTATCTGCAGGAAAAAGAATTTAATCTTCGGTTCCAGGCCCGGATAAGCCTAACGTATTTGTAACAACTCTATAGAGTAAAGAGTTCTTTGTTGCATTCAACTTACATATCAATAGGCTCAATCACCTCTATAGCACTGTATTTCCTTTAAACGATATTTTTATACATGTTCAGTTTTGAACTTCTGATGATGCAAGTTTGTTTGAAGCAGTCCAATTAACTCAAGAATTGGAAATGAAAAAATAGGGAGCCACATAGCCTATCTTACGTACAAACATGATGGTGTGATGTAATGGCAACCAAGCAAGCATATAACTGTACATGATTACTACCTCGCTCTCTGCTCCATTATGACCTAGTTGATTAGAGTGACTAAACACCCAAGAGTATATAAGAACATGCATGGCTGTATTATGGATAAGCTACACCCTGTTCCTAGATCTGTAACCATTAGGTTGAGAAGAAATGAAACCAATGAGATGTCTGGTGTGGAATTTGATTTCTAGCTGAGAATCGATCAGTGAGACATCTGCATTAGGAAGTAAAATCTGCAATTCTAAGTATAATTTGGGCATTCCATTTACAATGGTACTGAAGCTTTCCTGGCAAAGGCCGTCTCTCATAAACTCATGTGATGAACTGAACGCAGTGATTCCTACTAAACATAAAGATGTTGGGGAACGTAGTAATTTCAAAAAAATTCCTACGCACACGCAAGATCATGGTGATGCATAGCAACGAGAGGGGAGAGTGTTGTCTACGTACCCTCGTAGACCGGCAATGGAAGCGTTGACGCAACATAGAGGAAGTAGTCGTACGTCTTCCCGGTCCGACCGATCCAAGCACCGAACGCACGGCACCTCCGAGTTCTGCACACGTTCACCTCGATGACGTCCTTCTAGCTCCGATCTAGCCGAGCGTCGAAGGAGAGTTTCGTCAGCACAACGGCGTGATGACGATGATGATGTTGCTACCGACGCAGGGCTTCGCCTAAGCACCACTACGATATGACCGAGGTGGAATATGGTGGAGGGGGGCACCGCACACGGCTAAGGAACGATCACGATGATCAACTTGTGTGTGTAGAGGTGCCCCCTGCCCCCGTATATAAAGGAGGGAGGGGGAGGTGCGGCCGGCCAGAGGGGGCGCGCCAAGAGGAGTCCTACTCCCGGTACTCCCACCAGGAGTAGGACTCCCCCCCTTTCCTAGTTGGAATAGGATTCGGGAGGGGGAAAGAGGAGAGAGAGAAGAAAGGGGGGTGCCGCCCCCCTCTCCTTATCCTATTCGGACTAGGGGGGAGGGGCGCGCGGCCCAGCCCTGGCCGCCTCTCCTCTTCTCCGTATAGGCCCACTTAGGCCCATTTTACCTCCCGAGGGGTTCCGGTAACCTCCCGGTACTCCGGTAAAATCCCGATTTCACTCGGAACACTTCCGATATCCAAACATAGGCTTCCAATATATCAATCTTTATGTCTCGACCATTTCGAGACTCCTCGACATGTCTGTGATCACATACGGGACCCCGAACAACTTTCGGTACATCAAAACACAAAAACCCTAATTACGATCGTCACCAAACTTTAAGTGTGCGGACCCTACGGGTTCGAGAACTATGTAGACATGACCGAGACACGTCTCCGGTCAATAACCAACAGCGGAACCTGGATGCTCATATTGGCTCCCACATATTCTACGAAGATCTTTATCGGTCAGACCGCATAACAACATACGTTGTTCCCTTTGTCATCGGTATGTTACTTGCCCGAGATTCGATCGTCGGTATCTCAATACCTAGTTCAATCTCGTTACCGGCAAGTCTCTTTACTTGTTCCATAATACATCATGTCACAACTAATTCATTAGTTGCAAAATGCTTGCAAGGCTTATGTGATGTGCATTACTGAGAGGGCCCAGAGATACCTCTCCGACAATCGGAGTGACAAATCCTAATCTCGAAATACGCCAACCCAACAAGTACCTTTGGAGACACCTGTAGAGCACCTTTATAATCACCCTGTTACGTTGTAACGTTTGGTAGCACACAAAGTGTTCCTCCAGTAAATGGGAGTTGCATAATCTCATAGTCATAGGAACATGTATAAGTCATGAAGAAAGCATTAGCAATATACTAAACGATCGAGTGCTAAGCTAACGGAATGGGTCAAGTCAATCACATCATTCTCCTGATGATGTGATCCCATTAATCAAATGACAACTCATGTCTATGGCTAGGAAACATAACCATCTTTGATCAACGAGCTAGTCAAGTAGAGGCATACTAGTGACACTTTGTTTGTCTATGTATTCACACAAGTATTATGTTTCCGATTAATACAATTCTAGCATGAATAATAAACATTTATCATGATATAAGGAAATAAATAATAACTTTATTATTGCCTCTAGGGCATATTTCCTTCAAAAGAACCCTGCTGCCTACCAGTAAAAATATGTTCTACTACACGTGCAGATTTTTTTTGCAAGATTACACGTGCATAATTATTAGTCATGTTTAGTTAGTGCATAAAGTTCTCACGTAAACCATATTAAGTCCGGTGAATGACAAACAAAAATCAAGAGGATCTTTTTTTAGTCTCCAAAGTACCTGAAAGAACGGAAGTAATGCCTCATCTAGAACTGCATTGCTTCCATAGGTTGTGTTCTTTATATGAACAATATCATTTTTGCAAGGCAAATGAGAGCTTTTGTTAGAAGAGTCATTCTTAAAGAAACACATGAGGATCTTAATCTATCCTTTATCAAGATGCAATTGAAGAGGCAAAATCTCAAGGCACAATCTGAAAAGATCAGGTGCAAGAGAAGACGGTCAGTCGTCATACTGGGTGCTCATATAAGGTCTCGGAAGGAAGCGATGGATAACAACCAGCACTTAATTCAATGATACTTGGATATTATAGCTCAGCGCTCAGATACGGCACATACACAAAATTAGTGTTAATGACTAAGGCCAACAGAAACAGTCTTGTCACCAGCAACCATATTGTTAAAGCAACCTAAAGCCATCATGAATGTGTTTTGCGTCTAAAACTCAATCTAACATATAAAGCATCCTAGAGTACCCGCCCATCTGAAGCCACTGCATGCGCCACGCTCGTTGGGCCGCCCGATTTTTTACTGTCGCTCCGCTTTTGGCTGCTGGCGTGTGGTGGGCCGTCCGTTTTTTTCACGTTCATGACTGTCTCCACAGTGAATAACGAGTGGGCCTCGTTACAGGTCGGGTCAAGAGAATGGCGTGGCTCTCGTCCAATTCTGTGTAACAGAAGCAACAAGCCCTAGATCAACGAGGGGTAAAAGGGAAAAAGTAACACAGCAGCCTTATCTCCTCGCTCACTCCCTCCTCTCTCTCCCACGCCGCCCCTTCCCTCTCCCCGCTCGTCTCCTCATCTCCTCTTTCCTCGACGCCGGCTCCCCTGCTTGCCTCTCCGACCTGGGCCAGAGCCTCGCCGGTCGCTCCACCCAGCCGGCGCCCACTAGCTGCTTGCGTGGAGGGGAGCTTCTCCGATGGCGACGGCGACCACCATCCAGGCCTCCTTGCTCACCTTGGAGATGCAGAGGAGGAGGAGCCGCGCCTGCGGGAGCTCTCCACGGAGGAGGAGATTTAGTGGCGGTGGTGCAGAGCGTACGGCAGTGGAGGGGCTGGAGAGACCGGGCCCACATCGCTGAAGCAGTGGGCGTGGAGCAGGGGAGGATGAGGGCGATGGGCATGAGGGAAGGAGCAGCGAGGTCGGAGTTGCAGGGGATGCCGGCCGTCGTCACATGTCCCCAGTGTAGGTTGCCCATCTGCGGCCAGAGTTATCTTCCTCCCCAGTTTTCACTCCTCGATTTATTGTTTTTCTAAACATATGTGTGCAGATCTGAGGAACAAAAAGAAGGGGATGAATGTTGAGGAAGAGCTTGGCTAAGAACAAGGTGATATCTCTCTCTCTCTCCATCCCTCTAAATTTAAATCCAGTTTCATGTTCTTTCCTCCCCAGTTTTTGATTTATTGTTTTTTTAAACATATGTGTGCAGATCCGAGGAACAAAAATAAGGGGATGAATCTTGAGGAAGAGCTTGGATAAGAACAAGGTGATCTCTCTCTCTCTCTCTCTCTCTCTCTCTCTCTGAATTTAAGTCCAGTTTCATCGTTCTTTATTGATGCTATTTCTCGTGGGATATTCAGGAGTTGAGAACATATATTTTGTAGGTGTTCGTAATGGCAACGGTTGTAATCAACGATGAGAAAAAGGGACTGAGATTGGATTTGTACTAGGCATGTTCCTCATCTCTCTCAGTCCTTGTTCCTATCCCCACCCTGATGTAATTGTTTCTTCACAACTATTGGATGTGTCTTAGGAGATAAATGCCATGAATTGTTTAGATTCTTGTTGAGCTAACCACTAACAAATTGTTTGTCCCCTTGTTAAAGCTAATCATAGTAATATCTGGTAATCGTCCCAGTCAAAAAAAAACCTGGTAATCGTCCGGCTGATGTGTATGGTGGCAACCAAATTCATGTTGATGAACTGAATCAAATCTATAGTAAAGTTAGTGTTAAATCACACATGTGTACATTCAGGTTCAATACACTCGAGCAGTTTTGTCACATCTGTGGATTTAGTATGACAAGAAAATTACTTGGAAACCCTCTTCTTCACGTCCAGCGGCCGACGCAGCTCTCGTGCCCTCCCAGCGCTGCCGGTCGGGAGCTTCTCCATCCTACGCCGCTGCCTCGTATCGGCTATGTGAAGGAGGGCGGCGAGCAGCAGGAGCTCACCGCGTGCGTGGAGTTGTGTGGACTCCCTGCACCGCAGCTGCCTCTTTGCCATTGCTGCGATGCCTCACCGGCCATGGATCTGCCGCAGATGGAGAGTGCCAACGGGGCCGCCGCCGATGGGAAGTGCGAACAGAGAAAGGATGTGGTCGTCGCCATCGCAAGAAGGTTTGCCCCCTGACAGACCGTGCACTGTTGTCGCGGGTGCTGCAGCAGTCTTGCTCCTTCCTGGAGCCTTCCTCCTCTCACACCGCCTCTTTGGCGACCCCTGTAGGTTCATGGTTTTACTCCTGGAGTGGTGTATTCCTTGATGATATGTTGATGCGGTCCGCTTGGTGTTCTTGTTTGCTGTTCTTACTTGACAATAGAGAAAAGAAATATCATCTTTGAAATGCTTGGAATCGATAGATCATTCATGCCGTGGTTGGATGCAAATTAAGAACTATTGGTATAAGTTTTGTTTTCTTGGTCGGACTTTGTTCATTTGATTGTCTTAGTGCAGTCACACGTGCACACGTTTTGCAGGCATCAGTGAAGATTTGGGCAGTAGCTAGGGAGGATTGCTGGAGTGGAAACATGGCAAGAACCAGAAAGAGCTCAAGATTTTGCTACTACCTTGCTAATAAATTTGTGAGGTAATTCAGCTAGCTACATGTGTGTTTGTTTCTGCTATACCAAGGTCATTATTCTGATTTAGAAAATAGAAACATGAATTCTGATTTAAGAGTCTAATAGCAAATGTTGGTAGCATTAATAGAATGTGCATTGTACGCACAAGCTAATAGTAGAGTTTAATTCTTCTCAAGTAGCGGTTGTTGATGTAGACTTGAACTAATTAATAAGGCAGGTATCAAGTAGTGATATCGTCCACAATTGATGGACGACTAATATTCTTGAGCAGGCTCACAGAGCGAGAGACGAACCTGGGCTGACCGGGACCCTTCTAAAACTGTTGTACATGGGCAAATTAACTGAGTTTTAGTTGGGAGAGTTAATGGGAAAGCACGAGTATATCTATGATTCTGATCTGTATAAAAGAACTACATAGGATCATTTTTGTTCTTATTTTTAAGACATGCATGATCATCCTAAGCATTTTGCTGACAAATAAAAACCTGAAACTAATTTCTATTTAACATAAACTCTAATATCTATACTATACAGACATTTTAGACATGTATATTGGCTCACCAACAATTTGTTTTCTATTGAAATGAATGGTAATACTTGATTTTAAATTTCCTAAATCTTTATTATTCTTCTGTTGCAATATAATATAACGAGGCATGGTCAGCAGGAAACCTAATTCTCCGTGAACATGCGCAAAAGAGTCAACTTTTAGTTCTTTTAGAATTTTTGTTCTTTCCTTAGAGTTCATGAGAATTATGTGTAGACGGTGTTGTGATGCTCCAGTACTTGTGTGATGATATTCTTCTGACTCTTGCAATGTCCTATGCTGACAAATACAAATGCTCTGCTCTATTTGATGCTATAATTGTTCATTTTGAATCCATTGCCTCTTTGTAATGGTAAACAAGAGTCCCTTGACAGTTGGTTGGTCATCTTCTTCTCATGACAGAACTGGCAAGATGTCATGATGGAACAATATCTTTTCTGCATGTAGTAAATTATTTTCTTATTAGTTTAGATCCGTTAACTGCACTATATTTTTATGAGGTGTCACACTAAGAATTTCATAGTTGGATTTTGATGTTCCAGGTTGCTTTATGGAAGTATTTACAGGCTTGCCATGACAAGGTATTTTATTAGTTTGTTATCTCCCTTTCCATAGACTTTTTACATTCTACTCTGGTTATTAAGTACGTATACATATAAAGTGTGCTCTATTGCTTAACTAAATTATGGACTTCAGGTATACTACCTGACAATGCACCCCGTGTTGATAAAAATAATATTGGGATGCACCACATACTGATTCACGAAGTTTAGGTCTGTTTCCTTGGAGATTCACAAACAAGTGATGTAGAATTGGAAAATAGTGATGTAGAATTGATCCGAATTTTAAACAGACCTGCCCCTGAATTTTAAACAGACCTGCACCTGGGTTTTTAACTGCTTTTTCTGTATCTTATTCTTTTACAGGAATGCATCAATAATCTTGGTATAAAATTTATTTGGATGGTTCAGAACCTTCAGATGGCATGGCTGAGATATAGTTTGTTGTATTCAGTTTTTTTTTCATCGTCACAGGTTTGCAAAATTTGGTTCTACTGCCAGTGCATACTTTATGTTTCCATTTCCATCAATTCATCTTGTAGAATCTCTGTGACCCTCGACATTGGTTTGGAAGTTCGGTTCAGTCATAACCTAATTTTTGGGTCTTCGCAAAAAAAGGCCTAATTTTTGGGATTTAGTAATTGCGGCCTGTTGTTAGTATGCGAGTGTACATACAAACGATTAGCACTATATTTATTTTTATTTATTTGTTGTGATTAAGAGCAGAAGCTCTACTCATCTAGGACGAGGTCTATGACAAGGAAAGTTAATGTAAAAAAATCGAAATTGTGTGTGTTTGTGTGGTTAATACTCACTTCATTTTGATATATTTGTCTTCTAATAACCCACCGTGCACACGACAGACCATGCAAGCATCAACTTATCGAGAAATGACTTATTAACCTATTAAAAGACCATACCGGAACCACCTATGGCATAACCTTTTCAAAACATTTAAGTAGGGGTGGGCAATAGAAGCGTTGTAGTAACTGCTCGCTTGTTGAACGGACAAACATTTTGACGATGACTCTTGCTTTCATGGATATACAGAGATAAATGGATGGATGTTGCAAATACAGTAGAAATCATGGGTGCAACAATTTTTATGTCCATGTTTTTCTTTTTGTCTGATTGTGTATGTATACTGGTTACAGGGCACTATTTGCGTAGAATTTACTTGACCTGTAGGAACTGGCTCTACTATCTAGCTTTTAAATGTAATAAATCTAGAAGGCAATGGAGCATTACTATCTTTCCCTCTTTCTACATAAGCAAGAAAGCTGTGACTTGGATTCTGGACATGAATCTTCTTAACCTGTTGAAGCAGAAAACTATAGATGCAGAGTCCAATTAGTTGTCCTTTGTGCATACACAAGAAAGTGGAATTTGGAGTCTGAACATGAATCCTTGAGACTGATGGCCAGAAACAGAACACAACATGATGACCTTGAGTGAGACCCTTCTTCACATGTGACTGCTCTCTTTTGGAATACCAGCCATGCGTGACATGTTTAGTAGAACAGATTGTGTCGTACGTCTGGTAGTTGTTGTTGCCTATACAGAGTGTGATGATCTGAGGGTGTGAACTATTTTTTGTGCAAATTACTTGTTATATAAACTATATGGATGGAGTTACGGGACATTAAGAAAAGATATGAGAAAGAATATAGAGTGTGAAATTTGCTATATAAATTACTTGTTATATAAAAGTTGAATCTCACGATCCAACTTTTTAGAACTATGCCACAACTTTTATGAGGCCATAAGTTTTTCTTTTGAAATCCGCAGGTTATATGATTTGTATATGGCGGTGTTACTGAACAGAAGGAGGTAATTTCTTTGCTCTTTCTATTAATATTGTTCTTCACTCTTTCTAAACTATTGAATTTATTAATATTATTCTTGCACAAATTAATTAATGATTATATCATCTTTTGGTCACTCGAGTAAGATAGAACATGATGATCCTCTCTTAATTTGGTTTCTCCTCCGCTGAAGAATATAGGAATCACCAGCAGCCCTTCTCGTGAGCACCATGTCTATGAACTCATCTCCATGCTTACTATCCTTCTATAAACTGGGGGTATCCATGTGTTGCTAATAAGGCATTTTCCATTCTTTGTTTTTCAATTCTGTATCAGTAGTTCCGAGGAAGTGCTCAACCTAGACGTTGTTGGCCGAAGGAGGGGCGGAGCAGGTGCCAGTCAAGTAGGCGGCTCAATGCGTGGGAGATGGCAGCTGCCGATCTCACACGGCTCATGCGCCCCGCGACCCTCCCCTCCCCGGCTAAGTAGGAGGTTCGAGGGCAGCGACTAAGGAAGGAGCACATCGGCGATGAGGGCTAGCAATAGCAAGACAATTGCCAGGTGCAGTCGATATGCCGCCACGTCGGCCCTTCACGCGCGCCCACCAGGGTCGGGACCTTTTTCAGAACAATGCGTAGTGTTTCCTTTATTGTTGTTGTTTGTGATGTCCTTGATATTCCTTTGCCATATGATTTTTGATCATTTTCTCGCTCATTCCTAGAGGAGCGCTATGGATAATATGATTGAGATGACTAAGATACATGCTTTTTGTTTACTTGGCATCTGCTTCTCTTAATTTTTCTACAACCCTTCCTTTACATGCTGGTATGTTTTGTTGCCAGGCTCAGATCGGCGAGACCCGTGCCAATGCACGAGGTACAATATTGGTTAATTTTCCATCTCCAATCAGATTAATGGTTTGCATGCAGACCAAGCCCAGTGTTTTATGGTGTTCTTATTCCTGATTTAGTTGTACATTTGACTTTTAGTTTCTTCATAGATAATAAAGTAGTGGCAGATGAACCAGTAAGTTATATGTGCCCATTCTTTGTTGTAAGCATTAAATTTGCTCTCTGCTTTTACTTTCAATGTGTTATCCGTACCCCTGTTTTTTGTGGCTAATTATTATGTCCTATCAACATATGCAGAGTCCATGGTATCATACGATTTGAAGTTGAAAAAATCATGCTATGGGTGATACGGAAAAGTCATTGCCTTCTTTGCTGGAACATTTCCTAAGATGATCTAAGGTAATTATTTTAGTCACCATGTCATTTATATGCTAAATTCAGTGCGTTGACAACTAGAGATCGCTTCCTTCTTTTGTGTATTGATCATTTCAGTACGATTGTTTGATACACTGCCGATATCATTTTGCTTTCTTCTTGCTTGTTATTTCATTTATTTCCTCCAGCAAGTGGATGGCTATTTCCACTGCTTCAACTTTTGTTTTGGCTCTAATTGTGTGTATGGCATCTTGGCCTTCTTAGGTGAAGCATTTATGAATATCCTCGCTGATCTATGGATCTATCATTGTAAGAGTCGATAATATATGGTGAGCTGGCTCACACCATCATTTGGTCTTTGTAGCATTTGAGTTGGCAAATTTGTTGGATTCATGCGATTAGGCATGGTAAGTGCTCAGAGACCTCATAGCTCTATAAATTTTGCTTCCAAAAGTTCTGAATCTTTTCTGTGCTTGGTCCTCTCATTGGTGAGAGTAGCCATGTAAATCAATCTGCAATGGGAAATGGGAGTTTGCAAACTACCGGAGTCTAATTGCTGAGGGACGAGGTTCGTAACTGAGGGTCATGTGCAGAGCTGGAGGAAGAAGTTGCGAGGCTTGGAACTCTCCTTGTGAAGGGCTCAGGGACAACAGTGAGGACAATGCCTCTTTAGTTGTAATTGTGATACTCCTGATGTGCAAGTAAACATTCCTGTGATACTCCTTATGCTAAAATGTTGGTTGTTAGTACAGAGGTGGTGACATTATTTGGTTCTCTGATATTGATTTCATGATTTGTAATATAATCCACATTGCATTATCTTTCCAGTAACATCTCCTACTTATGCACTACTAACATTCTTTCTAATTCGGTTCTTGCGCCATTGGCGCAACCGGGTCATCTAGTATTGTTAAAGCAACCTAAAGCCAGTCATCGTGCTAACTTTTGGCCCTTATGGTGTAATTGAGTTGTCCACATTACGTACAAAATATTATTTTCATAATTTTCCATAACTACACGCATGAAGCAACCTCAATACTAGATTGTACAAAAAAAGACACCAGATTAGATCCATTTACTACATAAAGTGTGTCTCTACTATTTAGCTGTGAGACTCACCATCTTCCATTTTTAGTCAGAAATATGTACCGACCGACAACAACCTGATTGTGCGTAATCTAACAATTCGGGTTATCAATTCACTACGATGATTGATTAGGGAACCTAGATTGCCTCGAAAGTAAACTAAAGAAATCGGCCAACCCAAAACAAATGCGATTCAAGTGAGACGAAATGAGCCGAGATGGTGGAGGACTCAACTGGAGATGGCGTAGACGAGGTGGGGGGTGTCGGCGAGACGCGAGAGGTGCACTAGCGCCCAGCAGAAGGTGTTCATGAAGTTTGGGCCGAAGTCGACGCCGATGAGGAGGTCCCTGCCGCGGCACCGCTCCCTGGTCTCGCGCTCGAGCTCCGGTGCGGCATGGGGCACCACCAGGATGAGGCGCAGCAGCACCACCTCCCTCCAGATGTACTCCTCCACCTCCTCCTCCACCGTCTCCATCGGCGCTCAGTAGTTGGTGCCAGGACCGGCAGAAATGCAATGCTGGCAATGTACATTCATAAAATAAATCAGAGATAAGGTCCCATCACACAAATCCACAGAAATATAAAACCTACGAAAAGATAAAAAAGAATTGGCACACAACAGTTATGATCTATCTTCTTGAAAACTAAAATACATGGCTCGTCTTATTTCCTCATATTTAGTACAGAACATGATGAAAAGAAATTCAGAATTCGACAAAGCTAAATTCCTGCCGACTGGAAATCTGCGACAGGTCCGAACGCCTCGCGCACCGTCGGATCCGCATCCTGCGGCCACCTTCTCCACCGCATCTATCCATTTCGCCACCATATCTCTCCCTTCTCCCCACCAGTCTCCCCTTCCCCCGTGCTAGATCCACTTCCTTCCCGCGGCGAATCCACCTTCTCCTACTCCCCAAGATCTTCCATCCACACCATGAAGGAAATGGAGGAGGTTGAACTCACCATGGTCGGGTGGTGGTGATGATGGAGCAGCCTTCAGGAAGCTGTAGTGCCTCCCGTTCTTCAACGGCGTGAGTGAACCCATGGGACATCGACAGGGGCGATGTTTTTCGGCACGGGCAGGTGGTGCATGTAGTCATCGGGATTTATCATTCCCGCAGCCCTCAACGCCCACGGCGGAGGCACCTTCTCCTCGAACCTTCGGCGCGCCCTTCAACGGAGCCCGACTCGTACATCCACAACGCCTCTGTCGTCGCCCGCTTCCTCCCCGACCTGCTGCTGCGAGCCTCTCAGGTACGTGTGTGGTGTTCGTCTCAATTCTTCGGCGTGGGGGAGGTGTTGCGGTGAAGCACGAGTATCAACAGGGAGCAGTGTGTGCGTGTGCAGCTCTCCATTGTCAGGCGCGGGGATGATGGGCAGAAATTACATCGAATAGCTGCTCTCTATGACCCCTTCCTCGACCTCTCACTGATGTTGGTCACTAGTGAGTCTCAATCGATCTTTTTTTTGCAAGAACATATGTGCACTGAACATGCTTGTTGAAATGACCAGTGTTCATAACTACCCAATTATCACTTTCTTTGTTGCTTCACATTGTGTGGTTGTAACTGTTGAAGCCTCAGTCTGTTACATCAGAAAACAGAGGATGTTTCATACATGCCTTTGAGCTAATCAGCGACATACACAAAGAGAAAATTTTAATCAGTTATAGTGATGTCCACCATATGTAGCAACAACTTGCTTGTCATCCACTGTGTCTTCCTATTTTTCTTAGTTTGTCGAGGAAGAAGATAAACCTGGTCCTTTGAAGAAAGTGCTTTTTTTTGTGGGATTAGTGTGTATGATGTATCCAGTGCTTGGTATTTGGTAGTGCAGCGACACACAAAAATAGTTTCCATCTTGTTTTAGGTTCATAGTTTCCAGCATGGCACCGGTGTGTTTATCAACATGGTTTAGCAGTGACCACGGTCAACGGGACATCTTGTGTGCTATGAGATATTTTTTAGCAGTGTTGAAGATCATGTGTGTTTGCGAAAATAATGTTTCTTAGGTGTAGATTTTTTTGTGTGGCTCAGTGCATGCCCAATGCACTAGGTTCTGAAAGACATGAAGATGAAGCAAGCTTGCTTCACAATCTGATTTGTTTAACTATTTCTTTGTAGTTGTACAAACATTTTTTGGTAACTCTCATATAATATGATGAGTCACTCTATTTCTCTTTCATTGGCACATACATCAATTTCGACTAGATCACAATCATGTGCCGTGCATTTTCCAGATCCCAATGGCCAAAGAAAGGAAATTGATGGCTGTTGCAAACATGGATGAATCACAAAAGAAGCGCAAGGCACCAGCGGTGGTGAGTGTATAACTCATGTTATGTTAGCCTGTTTAACTCGTTATTTACGACATGGTAGCTCAAACTGTTTTTCTTGATAAGTTATATTTGCTTCGGCCTGATAACTTATGGTGTGTCAGCATGTTTAACTCGACTGCTTCAACACTCATATTTTACTTCAACTTGATAGCTTATACAACTTGAGTCAGATAACCTATGCTATGTCAGCCTGATAACTTTTAGTGTGTCAGTATGAGAATATTCGCTTTGTTAACCTGTTTAACTCATTCTGTGTTTAATATGGTGACTTAAGCGTTGTTTCTACCTCATAATCCATACCGATTTAGCCTGATAAGTTATAACATGTCAGCATGTTTGATTCGAACCACTTTCAACCTGATAACTTATGCAACTTGATCCTGATAATATTTTTAGCGTGTCAGCATGATAACATTCACTTTCTTAGCATGTTTAACTCATTCTATTTTTAGTATGGTAACTTAAATTGCTTCTACTTGATAATCCATACAGCCTGGTAAATTATACCGTTTCAGCAGGTTCAACTCGAACCGCTTTCAACACTTTTATTTTACTTCAACCCGGTAACTTATGTTACTTGGGCCTAATAACTTATAGTATGTTAGTGATAACTTATAGTGTGTCTGCACGATAACTCACATTCTGTTAGACTTTTCTTTCAACATGGTAATTTAATTGTTTCTACCTGATAATTCATGCTACAATTGCGTGTGTGCGTGGTGCTCCATTTCCAGGCGCAGTGGTGGTGGGCAGAGGAGAAGCTATTCTCTGAAGGAGGGCATCAGCAGCATGCTCAACACCCACGTCTCCATCCTCGACCTCTCTCTCAGGTTTTTGTCACCAGTGAGACTTGATCCTTTCTGTAAGGGCATTTTGTGCACCACAAATGCTTCCTGAAATGATGAAGTGAGCATGACTACTTGGAAATCACTTTTCCTTTGCTGATTTTTTCACCTCACATGGATGTGGTTGTGCCAAAAGCTCAAATCGCTTCAACAAAAAAAATAGGGGGTTGTTCCTTTGACAACCGCCTTGACTTACTCGACAAACTGTATAAATCGGAAATTGACGACACGACGCAATAACTTGGTTGTGATCATTGTTCTGTTTAGTTTGTTTAGGAAGAAGAGGCATCCCACTGTTTGGTAGTGTTTTTTTTGCAAGATGGACCATGTACAAGTGTCCATGATCCATTAAAAGTGTAGGATTTACAACCTCCACTGATTATGATTAACAAACACCGTTTATATTTCTATTCTCTGTTGTCGTATGATACTTTTGTTTTGTGTTATTGGAAATTAGGGGTATGGAGTGAGGTTGTGGAAAACGATTATATGAGGTTTCTTTCTGGACCAGCTATGTTGTTCTTTGTTTTCCTGATTTTCTGGTAATGTTTTAGCCTGTTAACTTATACTATGTTTAGCCTGGTGGCTTCTAGTGTGCCAGCGTGATAACACTCAACATGTATTGAACTTCGCATCACTTTGCTTAGCAAAATCTGTATGATTTTGTTTGTAATGTGTTAGCCTGTTTGGCTCTTTTTTTCAGCATGGCATCTAAACTGTTTATCTTGACAATTCATATTTTTTTACTCGAATTTGTTTCAACTCAGCTTGAGCCTGATAACTTATTCGATGTTAGTCTGGTAGCTTTCTACTGTGTCAGCATAATAACACTCACTTTGATAGCATGTTTTAACTCATTTTATTTTTCACCATGGTAATTCAATTGTTTCTACCTGATAATTCATACGTTTTTGGCCTGATAATTATACCATGTGTAGTAGTTTAACTTGATCTGCTTCAAACACTTTAACTTTACGTTCAACCTGATAACTTATGCAACTTGATGCTGATAAATTATAATATGTCATCATGATAGGTCGTGATGTATCAGAATGGTTAACCCGGACTGCTTTTTTCAGCAATCATATTTTTACTTCATCTTGATGACTTATGCAGCTTGAGCCTGATAACTTATAATATACTCCGTATCACCTTGATAAGTTCAAGTATGTGGGCATGATAACAACCAATTTTGTTAGCTTGGTTAATTCATTTTTTTCAGAATGGTACCCTAAACAATTTCTACCTAATAATTCATACTTTTTAGCCTGATAATTCATACGTTTTTGGCCTGATATATTATACTGTGTGTAGCAATTTAACTTGTTCCGCTTTCAACACTTAATTTTTTACTTTCAACCTGATAACTTATGTAACTTGAGGCTGATAGTTATAATATGTCAGCCTGATAAGTTCTGATGTGTACAAATGATTAACTTGAACTACTTTTCAACACTCATGTTTTTACTTCCACTTGACTACTCCTAGGGTGTCATGATAACAATCACTTTTATTTCCATATTTAACTCATTTTGTTTTTTAGTGTGGCAACTCCAATTTTGTTTCCACCTGATAATTCATATTGATTTAGCTTGATATATTACATTGTGTCAGCATGTATAACTCTAACCGCTTTCAACACTTATAATATTACCTCAACCAAATAACTTATGTAACTTGAGCCTGATAAATACAAAATGTCAGCGTGATAACTTGTGATGTGTTACAATGTTTAACTCAGACTGCTTTCAACACTCATGTTTTACTTCATCTTGATGACATAGGCAGCTAGAGCCTGATAACTTCAAGTATTTCAGCATGATAACAACCATTTTTTTTTGTTAGATTGGTTAATTGAATCTATGTTTTTCGGCATGGTATACTACCTGATAATTCATATTGTTTTAGCCTAATAAATTATACCGTGTGTACAGTTTAATTTGATCTGCTTTCAACACTTTATTTTTACATTCAACATGAGAGAGCTTTATGCAACTTGATAACTTATATAGTGCCAGAATGTTTAACTCACACTCTCTTAGCTTGTTCAACTCATTCTTTTTTTCCAGCATGGTAAGTTAAATTGGTTCTACCATATAATTCATACTGCTTTGGCCTCATAACTCACATTGCTTCGGCCTGATAACTTATAGTATGTCAGCATGCTTAACTCTACCCTTGTGATTTTGTGGTGACATGCATATGTGATCATATCTCTAGATTTAGGAAGAATTTTACATAGTTAGCAGATTGATTATGCTAAATTATCGCCATCGCATGACGCAGGTTACCCAACTTGCTAGGTAGCAGCAAAAACACTACAATAGTGATGTAGTTACGTGGGTGGTTGCGGTAATATCTAGTATTCGAATTGATAATTTTCCATGAGTAGTTCAAACAACCGATGTAATGTTGCCAGTAAAAAAACATATGACCAATATGGGTAACTCGGGTAACTCTTTACAGAATCAAGTGATAACATTCGACCTATAGAAGTCATTGAAACGTTGCCAAAAACTTCCAGTTTAATTTGATGCATGATAAGTCCGGTGTGAATAGATTGATAACTTATGTAGCTTATGCATATGCATGGTAACTTTTGACAAAAAAAATCATCGGAACATACTAACATGGGATCTAGTCTCGAAGATCTCGTCGTGACAAATTTTTTACGTGAAAATAATTTTTCAATCGGATCAACGGTTTGAGCTACAAAACATTTTGAGATATGAATTTCAGAGGAATCTTGGCTGACATCAGCATTTTTGTCCTGTTTATAACTAGTATGGGTGAGCGACCGTATGCATGCAAACCTGCGCTGGAAATGGCATCGCATGCTGGCAGGGGCAATCGTTCGGTAGAAACAAAAGACCGGGTTTACGATCGTGTGGATCTAATGCTTAGCGAACAATCGACTGTTTGTTAGTCGCGTCCTTCAGAATTTATATACTGCAAACTAATACTAAAACCAGCTTTACTTGTGATATATAGATCAATCACCTAAACCGCTGTGGATGACGAGGGGACATTGTTGACGTCGTCAGAACCCCATGAGCAAGGGGACGTCAATGTCGAAGCAACAATGACAATCACATAATATGTTGCAAATGTCAACATTCAGCAAGCTGGGCAATAAGAATCAGCAGCCATCCCTACCATATCTATGTCAACCACTCGAACTGAAAGATGTAAAATTGAGCATCACATGTACAAATTAAAATCTATAAGTTTTGACCTCAAGACGCTGTTCTGGCTCTACATTTAGTTTTATAAGCACGAGCCTTCTTTCAACTTGTGGTTATTTTCACAAATCATCAACATGTACAATCGATATATAAAACTATGAATATCAGATACTATGTTCACTTGATCAGGTGCAAAAACTGAAAGGTGTGGTTCCACTGATTACATGTTACTATTAGGTAACAAATCTTTTCAATATCACGGAATACTGGAAGAAGAAATGCTGATCTGTATAACATTAACAAGTTTGTAGAACTGCTCCACGACCAGTGTGAGTATTTTCTCCGTTCCTGCACTACCATGGTGAACAGCGCCTTCCCTGCAACCCTATAACATACATACATATAGATCAATGATGGTTCAAAACTGGTCCACGAAAAGAGAGAAGGATTACGAGAGCTTGGGGTGGGGTGGCACCTGCGAGCCGGTGGCTGGATTAGCGGCTGCCACGGCGACAGACACGAGCCCTTGGTGTCGCCAAGATGGACATTGACGGATGATGCGGCGGCTGATGGTGATGACCGAATCCAGTCCGGAATACTGTACCAAATTCCAAACAGTAAGTAGCAGTAGGCAAGTAGCACCATGCCAAAGCTCGTCACCTCCGGTTCTCCTTGGGCTTATGCCCAGATGCGAGGTAGGCGACGAGGTTCTCCTTGGTGAGCGTCTCCGTCAACTCCACCACCTCCTCCGTCAGGGGGCTGGCCGCCATGACTCTGCCGTGCCGCCTCCCCCTCCTCGCCGGCGTGGCCCATCTCCACTCTCAGCTCGTCCCCGTCCGCCGCGGGCTTCAGATCGACATAGACGGCGTCATGGGGTGGGGCAGTGCGACGTTGTGCTGGGACTGTAGGAGCAGGGCGACCTGGTCCTCGTCGTCCCGGGCGAGATCCACGGCCATCGGTGCTCTCTTCCAGCGAGGTGGCCCTGCAGCCGGCCGCTGCACGAGGACTGGCAAGGAGAGACGAAGAGGAGCAGGCCGCCGGCGGCTCAGAGCAGGGGGGGTCGTGCGGAGACCCCGGCCAGGTCTTGCGGAGGGGTTCGGAGCAGGGGAGCATGAGGAGAGAAGAGGAGAGGAAGCGGCGGCGGGGAAAGAAGGGGGTCGTGCGGAGACCCGGGCCAGGTCTTGCCCAAGTGCTTTCGATCTCCTGTCCCTCTCGTTTTTCTCTATCGCTCACAGTAAAGGATACGTGGACATCACGGTAACTCGCCCTTGCCGCAACCGTTAATAGGTTTAATTATTATTTTTGAGAAACTGGCAATCTATGCCCTTCTCTCTTCATGCCAATCGGCCCAGCCTTGCGATTGAAAGCAGCAGCAGCCTAGCTCGGCTGGCCTATATGTTAGCACAACCCTAGCATACCACTCAAAAAAAAAGCACAGCGCCCTAGCACACCGTGACTCCACCCCGACACCGCGAGATCTCCCCATCCGAAGGCGTCCCCATCCGCGTACAAGGTGGCGTCGGCGGCCTCCCTGTCCGCGTAGCCAGGCCCGGCCGCCACCCCCCTCCCCGACGTCGTACTCCCTCTCGCATCATCCCGCGTCTGCTCCTGCGGCGGTAGGCTTCGGCGGCGACAACAGTCAAGGCGGCATCAGCACGGCAGTCAAGGCGGCGGCGACGCAACTTCCCCAGCAGGTATGAATCATACCCACTGAACACAATTTCTCCAGATTGGGCGATTTTTTTTAATTTTCACCGGGGGGGAGATTTCCCCCCGCCGCCGAAGCATCCCCTCCTCCCCCTTCCCCCCTCGCCGCCGCCGGCACACGTCGCCGGGCGAAGCCCGCTGGCGGCTGGCGGCGGCGGGACCTGCTCCCTTCCGCGCGGGGCTCCCTCTGTGCGTGGATCCGCGTTGGTGCGTACACGGCAGTCCGGCTC
The DNA here is from genome assembly GCF_002162155.2 of Triticum dicoccoides. Classification (NCBI taxonomy): domain Eukaryota; kingdom Viridiplantae; phylum Streptophyta; class Magnoliopsida; order Poales; family Poaceae; genus Triticum; species Triticum dicoccoides. The sequence goes on from NC_041391.1 coordinate 156,806,634, forward strand.
GGCGCGCTTTCAAGCTGTTGCGTGCGAGGGGGTGCCGGTGCTGGCTGCTGTGGGGCGCGGGCGGTGGTGCCGGGCTTGGCCTGGGCTTGTTCGGGATGCGGGTATCTGCCGCGGATCTGGCTCGTGCTGCCGCCGGTCGTTCCAGATCTGGGTAGGCTGCTGCCAGCTTCGGGCAAACGCTCATGATCTCGTTCTCCTTGTTGGGGCGTCGCCGAGGAGTCCAGTCCACCAAAATCCCTCGAGTTCAGTGTCTCGGCTGGCTGATGCCCTTTTTGATAACAAGGCAAAAACCTCCGACCCGACATTCATGAGTTTCGAATGAAGAATGAAGAGTGCCCTGCCCCTCTTTTTCCCCTAAATCTTGGATTTGGAAGTTGGTAAAGACCCACCCCTTGTTTAATCCCCCTTCCAAACTCCTTGGCCGAAGTCGAGTCTAGACATTGCAAAACTTTTTACTAACATGACTGTGTGTCTTACGGGCCCACGTCGCCATTGTGCGGTACTAGGATCTTTTACTCCTCGATCCTTACTCCGGGGCTGTGACCTCTCTTCTATTCGGATTAAATGATTTTGCTAAAAAAACTAACTTTAGGTTCTCGAAAATAGTTTCTCCCGGAGAGCCCCTCACTCCAGATGATCGCCTGCTGCACCAAAAGATTCCAAAGATACTCTCTGATGTTCTTTCGAGAACTTGTGCTCATCGGGTTTGCAACCCTACCACCGAGACATCCCTATGGATAGCTACTTATACTTGCCACCCTTACCTTCATTCTCGATTACTCTTGATACTACAAGATACCCTGAACTACTTTCCGCTATTTCGAGAATCCTTCGTGCTTACTGCCTTGCAGCTCCTTTCTGCACGATTACGCCGATGCATAAATTCTCACACTTATCGAGGATTTCTTCATTCCTAGTTGTTTTTGTGTTTCACAAAATTTTTCAAGATACTATTCGGTTTTCTGAAAAATCCTTAAGAGCCTATTGCTCCTAAATTCCTTGCCTTCAGGTACTATGGTTAATTCCATATTTCTACCAATCTCCATTGGCATCCTTTGTCACTATCATTTCGTTCCCCTTGATTAATTATTTTGCGAATGCTCGCAATCCTCAATCAGATCATAGAATTCATCCTTCCGACTCAGATGTCAATTTAAACATGAGCTGGTTCTTGACCAATCAAATTGCCGTCGATTGTACCCCTAAGTCTGTTCAACTTATCCATTCTTAATCAGAGCGTCTACTTCTGATCCTTCATTTTGAAAATCATAATTTCTTTGTTATCTAAGCATCGAATTATTCAGATGTTCTATAATCAGATGCCTTTGCCTTGTTTCTTTATCTGATTGTGTGCCGATGCTCACATTAGCTGTGCTAGGGACCGTAAAATCCTTTGTTGGATTATTATTCGACAGCGTCCTTCATATTTTACCGCCTTATGAATCATCCCTGATACATAATGCCTTTGGTAATCTGTATCCTCTCCTTTGGTCAAACATGCTATGCTTCCGAGCTTGAGTTATTTACCCCTAAATTTTGTGTTATATGTTTCTAAGAAGCCCCGATGGGTTGAGCCTATGCCTTCCTTAATTGTGTGAACCCAAGAGTTTTCACGAGTCATACTCTTCTGGTATTTTGCCAGATAAAATTTCAACACTACAACTTCATCGAACGCGAGAATGAATGAAAGATTATGCATTGAAGAAGTGGGAGTCGACCTTGAACTTTGTGTTCATGCCCATGGACACGATGTATATCTTGTCATGGAAGGCCTATTTCCTTGATAAATATCATCTGGTATCTGTAAATTGATCCTTTGCAATTGTGGTTCCGGCCATGATTGTTCTTCTTTGATCCCATTTCTTGGACAAGTTAAAGCACTTGTCTTTTGCAAGTCAATACCCCAGTCCAACCTTTACGTGATCTACCATCGTGTATTACCCCCATGGTATCTCGAGAATATATCTTATGAATTTCTGATGAAGTCGTACCTTCCCTATCATAGTGACTGCACGGGTTCTGGGTTGTCATCAACCGAGAACATCCATAAGTGAATCGATTCCGCGCTCCGATACGATAACTAAGTAATTTTCGTTGCTTATGAGTTTAATAATCCTTGAAGTCATTCCTAGCCTAATTGGCTATATCATTATGGTAATGATTGTAATTGTGCTACCTGGTCCTTATTCCCAAAGCACAACTCTCGACGCTGAGCTAAGCTTACATCTATCTTCCTCGTCTTATCGTTCACCTCGAGCATCAAGCTTGATTCTGAGTTGGTGTCGTATCCGTGGATCCAATAATCTTTCGTTGCAGCAGTCCTTTTATTTGATGCAGTCGCTGTTCGATTTCTTCGTCGTTGAGCCTCCCGACAAAATTTGTTGTGATCATCATCAACATTTTGACTCCTTCCAGAATATCAATCAAATTTATGATGACAAGTACCATCCTTTCCCCTCGATGATTTGTGTTATCATCGACAACATTATTGCTTTCCCTCCGACACAAACTTGATCATGTTATGGAGCTCCTTGCTATCCAGCTTATGTTATGTTCCACCTTGGATTATTATCATCTTTTATATCAAGGATGTTGTGAGAATTGCTCCACCTCTTAAGAATTCTTGATATAGTAGTACGTCTCGCCATCTCCATTCATTCCTTGGTCCCCGTGTTATTTCTAACCGGAAAACCGACAATCGAACTATGATGTGCGACTCCTAAACTCCTAGCAACCCTATTGCTTTGAAGTTAATGGTCGATATTTCATTCTTAGACCATTGGTTATCGAACCACCATTCTAACATCGATCATGCTACTTAAGCCCATATTTCGGGTGCACCTTTCAACCAATGTTTAATTGTGTATGTTTTCCTCGAACATACATCATTATATAATTTGATCCGACAATTGTTATCTCCTTATTCACATAATTGTGGAAATCCATCTTGTTGGAAATCTTGATGAATTTTCACTGAGTCCATCAACCACCTCCTTATCCTCTCCTTGGTTTAATGATGAACTCTTGTTTTGGAACTCGCTTCCATAGTTCATTTCCCCGAGAATCTTACAATGTCATCTCGTCAATTTGTGTTGCACCTTTTCTTCTCAGGCATCCCGTGTCCGAGGTATCTTGACACCAATCAGATTTGAATCTCGGTTAGATATGATGGTTGGAACAATTTTTCAAGAGTTATAACATTGATCCTCATATGACCCGGTAAGGTGATGTCATGCGTAGCAAACCTGATCAGAGGACCTATTGCTATAGTATCCTTTTACAAGGTTAGCCATTCGTCCATGAGGAAATTGTAAGACTTATTCTATAAGTTGTTCCTAATGGATCATTTGTGTACCCAGAGTCCGACCTTTGATTGAAGACCATGTCAATGCTATCTCGAAGCATGTTGGTGGTATTCCGATCTTCAATAAGAGCAGTTGAAGCAATGCTATCTTTTCTTTATCTATTATCCAAAACACCGTTGTATGGGTATTGTCATCAAATTCCTCTCCCCTTACCTAAATGGTTTCTACTTTCTATCCTGTCGTGGATATCTTGCTCTGCTTGTCCTTGGGAAGGGTATACCCTTGGTATATGTGTCAAACACATTTTCCCTTTCCATTGTTCTGTTTGATCTGATGATCACATTTTCCTTTCCATTGATTATTTTAACCTTCCTTGTGATCCATATGATCTAAGCAGTAATATTCGTTTGCTTATGTAAACACCTTGGTGTACAAGCGTGTCAGTAAGACCCTATTAATATTGTTGATAACATTTCGGTAGCCACTGATGGACGAGAACTTTGCCTATTGGCCCGCCTCGTTCAACGAGCAGGAAAATGGTTCTCTTCGTCCCTCGCCCTTGGTACCGACGTTGTTGCTGACATAACTGACATGCTACTCTCTGACATGCCTTGCTATCATGACCGTGCAAGATGTCACTGCTCCCAATTTTAACCCACATGGTGGGCCCATAACCCACAGTTCCACAGGATCAAAACCTGACTCTCCTGTACCCCCTTGTTCCCAAGGTTGTTCCTCGCGCATGGCCTCATATGTAACTCATGAGCCATCTTCCAAGAGATCATCAATTCTGGTATTAAACACAATACTTATTCTCGTTGCTTTGAACCCCTTTCATGCCCTGTTTCAGGCATCGACCGATTGCCTGCCCGCTTGAAACTTCCCATAATATCTACTCACTTTGCTCTTGATAATTTCTTAAGTTTCAATTCAAGGGTTACTTATACCACCTTCCCCGATGTTATCTACTAGATAAGCAAACATTGTAGCGGTCCGTTTTTCCGTAATGCCCCCTTATCCTTTCGTAAGTACGATGGAATTCTCGAAGAAAGGACGACAACTTCATCATGATGCATTGGAATAAAGAATTGAAGACATCAACGAAAGGGATTAACTTCTTCAACAAGATCCGTTAGAATATCGTAACCAGAACTTTCCCCCTTACTCCCCTCTTAAATCTCGGGACGAGATTTCTTGTAGTGGAGGAGAATTGTGATGCCCGGGTAGTTAAGCTACAGTAAACCTCTGTTAATGTTGCCACGTCACGATGCTTACTGTTGCTAATCTCGTGTTAGTTCGAGACCGATTCAAATTTAAATTCAAAATCAAGTCAAAGGTAAATTTTTCAAACGTTAAAACTAAAATGTCCAAAATGGGACAAATAAATCCTATGTCATAATGGTGGAGGAACCACATTTTTGTAAAAAGATTAAAATCACTAAAATGATTTAAACAGTAGCAAAACAACTATTTGAACGCCTTTGGTATTTTATAAAATACTAAACTATTATATATCAGGGTAAAACTTTTTATAGTAATGTATTGTTCTGAAACATTATTTTAGGGGCTATAGATATATTTTACTAAACTAGCAAAAAAGCCCGTGCGTTGCAACGGGAGAAAAAACATAACACACACTCTTAACCTAACAACCATCACTCAATAGGTCCATCTTCTTTATATTTGCGAGGCATCATATTTGTGTTGCCGCTTATCCTCCTTCTCACCCTCGCCGGCGAGGCCTCGGTGTTCACACAAAACAACAAAAAACGTGTTTGAATATGGTTAATCCTAAGGCGTCTCTCTCTCCCTCTCTCCTCCCTCGCCCTCTCTCTCTCTCTCTCTTCTCTCTCTCTCTCTCTCTCTCATTCTCGTGATGAGAAATCTGTTGTTTTTCCATGCGACATTTTTCAGAGGTATGCATGTGTAGTTATTGATGTTTCTTATGCCTATATGGTTATATTGGGGTGTTTATTTGCAATCGGATCGCCGCCGGTACGAAAGAAAAACGGATCTTGCGCTAGAAATTATAAGTTTGCTTTCAAAACAATATTTTAAAAATATTTAACAGGTAAAATTAACATCATATTTAGATTCCACACATTTTTCTAATAAAATTTCATATATAATATGTTAAAATCGAAGTTACGGTTTGAAAGATACGGATAATTTAGAAAATCATCTGTTTGATTTAAATATATTCCAAAATAATATTAAAAATACTTAATAGGTAAAAATAATCTCGTATTCATATTCTACATATTTTTCTAATCAAATTTCATATATAACATGTTCAAATCGGAGTTAGGGTTTAAAAGATATGGATGATTTAAAAAAGTATTTATTTGACTTAAATATGATCCGCGGATGAATTTCCTAAAACATGAGGGGGGTTTTCCAAAAACGTAAAATAATGGTTCGGTGTGACTTAAATCCGGACGGCGGGTTGATTTGAAGAAAACACAGGAACTTTTATGTAAAATACGAAAAAACTATTCGTTTTGACTTAAAATAGGACTACGGGTTGAATTCTCTAAAATAGAGGGACTTTTCTGAAAAATGCCATGACGGACGAAAGAAACTCAATTTGCTTTATTATTAGGTAAAGATAAAATCGAAGTTACGATTTAAAAGATACGGATAATTTAGAAAATCATTTGTTTGATTTAAATATATTCCAAAATAATATTAAAAATACTTAATAGGTAAAAATAATCGCATATTCATATTCTACATATTTTTCTAATCAAATTTCATATATAACATGTTCAAATCGGAGTTAGGGTTAAAAGATATGGATGATTTAAAAAAGTACTTGTTTGACTTAAATATGATCCGCGGATGAATTTCCTAAAAGGTGAGGGGGGTTTTGAAAAAACGTAAAATAACGGTTCGGGTGTGACTTAAATCCGGACGGCGGGTTGATTTGAAAAAAACACAGGAACTTTTATGTAAAATACGAAAAACTATTCGTTTTGACTTAAAACAGGACTACGGGTTGAATTCTCTAAAATAGAGGGACTTTTTTGAAAAATGCCATGACGGACGAAAGAAACCAATTTGCTTTATTATTAGGTAAAGATAAAATCGAAGTTACGGTTTAAAAGATACGGATAATTTAGAAAATCATTTGTTTGATTTAAATATATTCCAAACTAATATTAAAAATACTTAATAGGTAAAAATAATCTCATATTCATATTCTACATATTTTTATAATCAAATTTCATATATAACATGTTCAAATCGGAGTTAGGGTTTAAAAGATATGGATGATTTAAAAAAGTACTTGTTTGACTTAAATATGATCCGCGGATGAATTTCCTAAAACATGAGGGGGGGTTTTGGAAAAATGTAAAATAACGGTTCGGGTGTGACTTAAATCCGGACGGCGGGTTGATTTGAAGAAAACACAGGAACTTTTATGTAAAATACGAAAAAACTATTCGTTTTGACTTAAAACAGGACTACGGGTTGAATTCTCTAAAATAGAGAGACTTTTCTGAAAAATGCCATGACGGACGAAAGAAACCCAATTTTGCTTTATTATTAGGTAAAGATAAAGATTAAAATTAATGTGTAACTAAAATAAAACAGAAAAGAAAAGAACCCCCCGCTCCCCATGGGCCTCGGCCCATCCCACCCAACCAGCCCGCCGGCCCAGCCAGCGCCCCACTCCCTTATTCCCTGGTGCCGAAACCCTAAGAGCATTACTAGTAGAACCCTCAAACCCTCAAACCCTTATAGCAGTTTTAAGGGTTGAGAAGTGCCAGATTTTGACACTTTTGAGGGTTGAAAAACAGGGGCAAAGACTAGAACCCTCAAACCCAACCCGTAAACTGCTTTAAGGGTTGGATTTGATGGTTCTAGTTTTTGCCTCAACCCCAACCTTTAAAACTATCATTTGACATCTCACAATTTATGACAATAAGAACACAATCAACTTCCAAACAAACTACCAAATGACAATCATTGATGCATGGTTTAATAGTTTACATCACAAAATCATCATCTTCCTCCTCTCTAACATCACCAAATGTTGCACCTCGGCGCCATCTCCTAGACCACAAGCGGGCTCCATCAAGCATCTCCATCGGCACCGGTGGAGTCGTACACACCGTCATCACCATAACTACTCATCGGAGTGTCACCTCGAAAAGTAGGGGACGCAACACGGAACATCCTCTTCCTCTCCGCAATGTCCTCCTTGTAGTCCTTCCACCATTGCAATTGGTCTTGATCCATGTCCTTCTTGGACATCATCATGTGCTCTTTCTCTTTCACCATGAGTTCTTTCCATACCTTTGCCTCTTTGAGCTTGATCATCCTCTCCTCCAACTCGGCCTTGCGCTTTGCTTCTTCACGCTTTGCTTCAACTTGTGCAAGCTTGACCTCTTTCTTCTTCTCGGTGATAAGAAGCTTCATCTCCAATGTCTTCGTTGTCAATTCCTCTCTTGCCTTCGTCATGTGGTCCATCTTCTCCCTTAGGCTTGACGCCTCTTCTTCCATCTTCACCCTTAGCTTGCCCTTCTTGTTTCCCTCGGGCTTGCCCACATTCCTCTCCTCCTCATCTTCACTATCGTCCATCCTTAGCATTGCCGACTTCTTGGGTGCGGTCTCTTGATCCCTCAACTTCCACTTGTCAAAGGTTTGAAGAATTGACCAAACATGCTTAAATGGGAATGGCTTGCCCTTGGAAGCGGCCATCTCCTTGTACCTCAAGCCGACAATTGTCTCCTATCAACCATACATAAATCACATAAGAACCCACCAATAGCATAGTGCACACACATAATCAAAATAGTGAAGAAATATGTACTCACATAGTCACTCTCCACGGTTCCACTAGGTGGTGCATCCCTCACTTGGTCCATGGCCGCACTCCAACGAGAACAAGCGGGCTTGATCAACTCCCACCGGCCTTGAAGCGATCGGAAAGTGCGATGGATGAACCCACTATTCTTCGGCTTGATCCTACAATAGACGTCCTCGATCCTTTGCTAATAGAGTTTACCGGTTTGATCGGTGCCGGTGGTAGCATCCATTCCCACAGCTGCCCAAGCACGAACCAAGAGGACATCTTCTGCCTCGGTGTAGTTTGTCGACCGCGCGTGTGGGCGGGAAGCGACGGTGAATGCCTCCACCCCTATCTCGGCCACCTCCTCCTCGTCATCCCCTTCATCCTCCTCATCTTCCTCCAAGTCGTCGCCAACCCTAAAGGGGTCTAGACGCGGAGCTCCGAGGTCCACCTCCGCGTTTTGGAGGAGGTCCATGAACGAGGATGGGGTTGCCATTTCCTCGAACACCTCGTGCGTGGCGGGAGGAGGTTCGGCGACGGTGGCGGGCGGGGCTGTGGCCGCGGCGGCGGGCTTCTTCCGCGGCTTCTTCACGGCCAGGGACGAGCCGACGACCTTGGAGGAAGTCCCTCGAGGCCCACGGCCGGCCGCCTTCGGCCGGCTCTTCTTGGGGGCGGGCGCGGCGGCCGTGGCGGGGACGGGGGCCGGGGCGGGAGCCGGGGAGGC
>NC_041391.1:156816224-156866309 GCF_002162155.2 Triticum dicoccoides
CCGCTTGGCCCCGACGTGGGTCGCTGGCACCACGTCGGCCACGGCGGGGGCGGGGGCGGGCGTGGCGGCGGCGGGGCCCTCCATGGCCGGAGAAGGAGGCCGGGAGGAGGAGCAGTTGGCTCCCGCGCTAGCGAGGAGCGAGCGAGCGAGTGCGGGTCGGGGGGAAGGGGGCGATTTTTCTCTCGACCCCTACTTCTACGGATTGCAAATTGGTTTGAGGGTTGGACCTCTAAATTGTTTTACGGGTTTGAGGGTTTAGAGGTTCTAGTCTACAGCATTTTTTCCGCGAAAACTGTAAAAAAGCAGTTATTTTTAGGGTTTGAGGGTTTAAGGGCTCTGCTAGTAATGCTCTTCCCCCACTCCCTCGTTCTCTCCTCTATAGCTGGCCAAACGGGCCGGGCTAAACGGGCCGGCCCGCGAGCACGCCGGCACGGCCCGCCATGGGCCAGGCACGGCACGGGCTAAACGGGCCGTGCCCGGCACGCGGCACGCCTTGGGCCGTGCCTGGGCCTGGAGCCTGGGCACGCGGGCCGGCACGGCACGGCCCGTTTAATTTTTTTATATATTTTTTAGATTTATATATATATATATATATACCTAAAATACAGCCCAATAGGCCTAAAAACCAGCCCAGCAGGCTGAAAATGTGCAGCCCAGCGTGCTAAACGGGCCATCGGGCCGGCCCGTTTACTAATCAAGTCGTGCCTGGGCCAAGGAGCAGCGCCCGTGGGCCGGCACGGCACGGCCCGGCTATTAAACGTGCCATGGCGGGCCGTGCCGGGCCAGGCACGATTAGCACGGGCCGTGCCGTGCCGTGCCGGGCCGGCCCGTTTGGCCAGGTCTGCTCTCCTCCCCCTTCCCGATCCAGTCTGGACGATCCCCTCGCTCTTCTTCCCCCCGGATCGGATTTAGGTCGGGGCAGCGGGCCCAGGACGCCATCGTCTCTCGTCAGGACCCCGCCTCCTCGACGCATCACCGGCGCCGCCCCGCCCGTCGCTCGCCGTCGTCCTCATCCTCCTCCCCGTTCTGGACCGGAAAGGGCCCCGACGTCGCCATCCGCCGCACCGTCGCCGGAAACGCATCTCCGGCCCCTCCATCGAGTATACCTGGTGAGGACCTCCCCGTCCGACCCCATCTTCCCTCCCTATGGTCACCGCGCTCGCGCTCAACCACGCGGCAACCGCCCGCAGCTCGTCGCGCCGCTCGAAACGGCGCCCGCGGCCCCCTGCCGACCGCACCCTGTGCGTGCACCCGCGGCCCTCCTCGCCTCGCTCCTGCGCCCGTCGGCGCGCACCTCCCCCGCTTCTGCTTTAGCTGCCGCCGTCGCCCCCCTTTTGCCGCTGCTACCAACTGCTCGAGCCCGCCTCCGCCAGCCGACCCCGCCCTGACCTCGCTCGCCTCTGCTCTGCCGCATCCCGTTCTCCCCCGCCGAGTCCCCGAGACATTGGCTTCCGCTTCTTTCACAAGCGGTGTTGTTGTGTGTTTGTTAATTTTTTTATTCACTCATGTGCGATTAAGCTGCCCTTTGCTTACGCCGTTTTCTTAACATTGTGCAGTACGCCGCCTTCCCATGGCGGCACCAGTGCCACGACGCACGGTTATCACCACCAACGCTGATGTTCTGGCCCTAGAGCAACAACCCCACCCCGGTCTGCCTCATGTCATAGTGCTCCGTAATCTGGATCATCTTGGGACGGCACCGGATATATATAAACGGCTTCACGCCATGGTCAGACAAAGAAACTGGGCCTGCGAGAAACTCGTCCTCCTAGAGGGATTTAATTGGTTGGCCGATGCTCTCGAACGCATCCGTGGTGTCCTTCAAGGTCTGCAGCCGCTCATTAACCCCGATGCTCTGTTATATGGGCAGAACAATATCCTCAGTGATTTTATTCGGCTTAGGCAACAAGCTATTCAAATCAGAGGGGCAAAAAGAAGATATAAATTGAAGAACATAACAGTGTTAGAGGACGTTGAGACTTTCGGTGCAGCCTTAGAATTTCATTCAACTGAGATCTTGTCAGGGGCAATGACCGTAGAGACATTTCTGGCAATTATCCCAGGGCTTCTTTTACAAATTGTCGGTCTACGCAATAGGGAGATCAGATTCTGAGTAAGGTGACTTGGGACTCGCTGTTCATCCCTTCTATCCAGATGCTGAAACGTGATACTCCCTCCGATCCAAATTAATTGATGCAGCTCTAGTACAACTTTGTACTATAGTTGCATCAATTAATTTGGATCGGAGGGAGTAATTGATGAAAAGAAACATCTTTAATGTTATATATTATATTTGATTTGGCTCAGCAGTTATATGTCACTGGTGGCACGTGATTTCTGTACTGTTAATTGTCCATGTACTCCTACGTGTTTTATTAGCTTGCTTGGATCATTGTTTCCTGCAATGAGTGTGCTGATCCTTTGTGAACGATGTGTCCTGTAGTGTTACTTCTATCTAGTACCTGAAGTGCTTAGTTGATCATGTTTGATTTGGTTCAGCATGATAAGTTTTGTTCACATGTTCAAATGTTGTACTCCCTCCGTCCCAAAATAAGTGTCTCAACTTTGGACTAGTACAAAGTTGTAACTTTGTACTAGTAGTACTAAGCTTGAGACACTTATTTTGGGATGGAGGGAGTAGTGTATGTTAAGTTTTGTTCCCACATTGGTCTTTTACCGTACCTTTGATCTAATGTGTTGCTTCTCCAACCAATTATTTTCAGTTGCGGTCAAAGAAGTGTAGGTACTGCTGAAGTGCTATGAGTGATCAGTCAGAATCGGTTGCCTACCCGTTTAAGCTTGCCAGAACTGTCAGAGTTTTAAGTATCTTAATGTAATGTTCCTGCTGGATGTTGAGCGCTGTCTCTTTGAAAAACTTGGTTTAGGGTTCTGGTGCACTCGAGGCATGATTGTAATCTAACAGCTTGGCTCTTTTGGCTGGAGGGAGCATTTATTTAAATTATGTGCTATTCATGTTGTTTTCGATCTTGAATCACCTGCTGATCTTGGCCTTTCCTGCCCTTTGTGCTGCTTGTTATGTCAGATCATTGATCGGGCAATGATATCATTTTTTTACTAAGTAGGAATGTTGGATGTATACACCCCTAGCCTGGTTAGTTGCTCATTGGCTATTTTTTCTCTGCTTGTTCCAAATGAATTTCTGCAGCGTAGAGTTACAGCATTGTTGATTGATTTATGTCTGAGTGCAACGTTTGGTTTCTATTCCCTCCGTTCGGAATTACTTGTCTCGAAAATGGATATATCTAGAACTAAAATACGTTTAGATACATCCGTTTCTGCGACAAGTAATTCTAAACGGAGGGAGTAGTGGGCATCAGCTAGGAAGAGAAGGAATTAAGTTTTTTTTAAGCGGGGCAAAGGTATTAAGTTTTACGTGTATGATTGTTAAGTTCGTGCTAACTTAAAAGGACGTGCCTAGGGAGCGCCGCCGCTGCGCTTGTTTGTTGTTTGGAGCGCACCGTTGTATATAGTAAGTGCATGTCCTTGTGTACAACTGTCTATGCTAGAAAAGGAAATTGTTTGGCCACATCCCATAGCTGTCTATGCTAGAAAAGGAAATTGTTTGGCCACATCCCATAGCGCACATGGGTGCCGATTGAATCAGCTTAAATCCTGTCTCATGTGCATTTATTTGGGGGTTTAAAAAGTTGTAAAAGCCATAACTTTTGATTCAAGCATCGAAATCCAGTTCTAGTTCCGTTTTCACTGTCAGATTTCTGACGACAAGTTCTTCAAAACTAGATTTTATATGAGTAGGCTTCGTCAAACTCTTTTTTAGGGCAACTTTGGATGCAATGAAGGCAACTATAATGCTACACGGAAGCAACTTGTTCTTTTCACCTAGTTGGACTGACTATTAGGTTGGTTTGCGTAAAAATGAGAAAAATCACACAAAACATAAGGCATCTATAGTTCTACATACAAAGCAACTTCACTGCACTATGTGTATCTGTGAGTTCGGTAACATAATCCCAGCTTGCCTATCATGGCTGCTCAATTGCCTATTGCTGATGCTTAGTTGCCTATGGTTGATGGTCAATTGCCTATAAATGATATAAACTGCCTATATTGATGGCTAGTTGCCTGCTATTGGTAATTAGTTGCCTACAATTGCTTCTTAGTTACTTAACTTTGCAAAAATAGTTGCCTACAATATTATGAAGTTGTTTATCATTGTTTTTCTAAGTTGCCTACAAACACTCTGAAGTGGCCAAGATTCATCATCATGTTGTCTACCATAACTAGCAATAGCAGACACAAGAGCATCATCAATAGACGACGTCGTAATATTATAGGCCATTTAGAAACAATGAAGACATACGAGCATGAACAATAGGTAACGAAGTACCGATGAGGAAGTTAGGAGAATGTTACATAAATTAACTAGGACACAAAATGTAGTGAAATTGCCTGCTTTTAGCACTAAAGTTGCCTCTTATCGAAGGAAAGTTGCTTACGAAGGTGATGTCATATTATCCACCTCTGTTTCGAAGTTGTTCTGTATTATTAGTTAGTTGCTTATTGTTGCTAATTAGTTATTTTTAGGAGTGAAGTTGCTTTTGTTTAGTACTAAATTTGCCTTCGTCTAAGCCCCCCAATCCCAGTTTTTTAATGTGATTGTATTGTTATTAGTGTCCATCTAATACCTGATACGGCTAGCTAGCGCCGCTGTGCTTGTTTGCTGTTCCGAGCGCACCCTCCACCCCACACATGCACGGAACAAAGCAGCTCCAATATTGCGCTCCACACCCTCACGCTACATCATCCAAGAGATCGCATGCATTTATTTGGGGTTTTGAAAAATTTAAAAAGCCGTAACTTTTGATTCAAGCATTGGAATTTGGATCCACTTTCACCATTGGGTTTATCGTGACGAGTTCTTCAAAACTAGATTTCATATGGGCAGGTTTTGATGAATTTTTTTTCTTGAGCAACTTTGGGTGCAATGGGGACAACTTTATTACTGTAGGAAAGCAACTTCTTCTTTCTGGCCTAGTAGGACTATCTATTAGGTTGACCTATGTAAAAATAAGAAAAAAAAACAAAAAGCCTGAGACATCTGTAGTGCTGTTAACAAGCAACTTCATTGCACTATGGGATCGACCTCTCTAGACACTTTTAACCATCCAATGACCCGAATTTGTTTGAACAAGTTCATACGTCTGAAATCCTCCAAGCCGAACGAGGAGGGGCATTCTCAGGGTCCCTCATTGTCGATTGCTCCCTTCGACATCAAGCCGGATCCCATCTCCTAAGACGACAAGAGGAGCAAAATCCGCCCCTCCTAGACAAGGCCCCCGCGATGGACAAAGAGTCCGCACTACAAATTGAGATGCCAATCAAACGGTCAACTTTCGACCGCTGTCTAACGATGCCGAAGGAGGAGACATCGTCCCCACTACACCAACCATTTTTGTTGTAACAAGGAGGTGGCAACAACAACTTTGAATATTGATAAATGCAACCACATATAGAAAAGACTAAGTTCGTCCAACATAGCCCGTTGGGGGGTAGAAAGGAAAAATAACTATGTGACTTATATGCACTCGAGTTGTACTTAAAAAAGCAGTAACTTTTTGGGTGTTTTTGTGCAACTCCAATGCATTCACCAAATAACTTTTGGGTATTGGCAAATATTTCTGTTTGTGAGGATTGGGCAACTGGATACATGGTTTTAGGCAAACTATTTGTTAATTGTGAGCAACTGGATACTTTGTTTTAGGCAACTGTATGGTTGATTATGGGCAACTGGATACTTTGTTAGGGCAACTTTGGACGCGAAGGAGGCAACTATCGTGCTATAGGGGAGCAACTTCTTCTCTTTGGCCTAGTAGGACTTCCTATTAGGTTTGTTTGCGTAAAAACAAGAAAAATCACAAAAACATAAGGCCCGTTTAGTGCTACATACAAAACAACTTCACTACACTATGTGTACCTGTGAACTTGCCTATTTTAGCACTAAAGTTGTCTCTAGTAGCGGGATGTTAGAAACATAAGGCCCCTTTAGTGCTACATACAAAACAATTGAAGTTAGGAGAATGTTAGAAAAAAATAATTAGAAGAAAGTGCAGTGAACTTGCCTATTATTAGCACTAAAGTTGTCTCTCGTAGAAAGAAAGTTGCTTATAAAGGTGATATGATGTTATCTACTTTTGTTCAAAGTTATTCTCTATTACTAGTTAGTTGCTCATCGTTGGTAATTAGTTACTTTAAATTGGAGTGGAGTTGCTTCTGTTTAGCACTAAAGTTGTCTCACCCAGCGTCTAAGTTGCTTTCTGAAAGAAAGAAAGAAAAATCATCAAAACATATCCATGTGGGTTTAGTTTTGAAGAGCTTGTCACGATCTGGCTAGCTAACACCCATGTGCTAGAAAAGAAAAGCACACAGATCTCATACCACCCATCCCCACATAGTTCAAAATTTGAAATCATGATATTGTAGGCAACTTAGGTCCCTTGATGGACAACTTTCATAGTATTGTAAGAAATTGAGGATCACTCGTAGGCAACTTCATAGTGAAAGGGCAACCTGGTTTCTGATGTAGACAACTTAGAAGTCATGTTAGACAAGTTTCTACTCTACGATAAGAAACTTTCACAGTATGATAGGCAACTAAACAATCCACAACTTATTTTCCAATGTATGCAACTTAGAAATCATGGTGACCACCTATTACGCTGTTTCACACAACTAACTAGGTGGCTACTAGGCGAAGTTAGTTATACACACAATGCAATTCATCTAGCATCAGAGTTGCTCATGTTTAACACTAAAATTGCTTCATCTAGCATCAAAGTTGCTTTTGAAAAAAAAATCATCAAAACATATTCATATGCGATCTAGTTTTGAAGAGCTCGTCACGAGAAAACCAGCGGTGAAAACGGTTCTGCGTTCTGACACTCGGTTCAAAAGTTGTAGCTTTTTGAAAAATTAAAACAGAATAAATAGATGACGTCGGCACATGCATGCGCATGGTTATTCTTTACACTACCCACTGGATAACGCGTTTGCTCCGGACAGCGACCTACTTTTTTGTCGTGTAGCGCGTACGCTTGCAGCGTCCAAATAGCACAGCTGCGCGTTTAAGTATTTAGGAACTTAAAAACGGTATAGTTGTATATCTTTAAACCATATAAGAACGCAAATTAATATGGTAGGTTTACTCTTGTGGCTCGACAAAGAGGGGTCTTTGATGTATGTTCGGGATTTATAGCATCATCCATGTATGGCAGCTTGACTGTTCCGGCTGGAATGAACACTATTTGCAGTAGCTTCTTTTGCTGCCCAATTTTCTGATTCTAGTTCCTCCAACCAGGTTCTCTTCTTAACACAAGGTTGGAGCTTATGAGCCTTTGCATAACTCCAGGTGTCTCTCAACCTCTCTTTTCCAAATGTAGACTTGATCTACGAATTTAACTCAAACCATGTTAGATTCTGGGCCCTGCATCTCCAGCCCTTCCACAGTTACAGATCACTTGTGCAAGTGAAAACACCACTCCTGAGTTTCTTTTTTACTTTTCATGTGTCACGAGTCATCTGAAAAGACTTCTTGGGCGAATGTAGAAACATGCGCAAATACATCGGGCAACCGTCCAAGCTGGCAGTTTACCACTTACCTGGTACTGATAGTAAAACGCGAATGCACACAACTGTAACATAAGTAGCATGTCAACAACGAATAAAAGGTAAACCTACATTCAGAGGCTTCGTAAAAAATCTTCATCAGTCTTTTTTTGTTGGTTCTGAATTTCCAATATTCGAACAAACTTGTACAATATGCACACACACACAAAAAAAAAAGATCAGTAACACCAGCTCTCAAAATTTATCTATTTCCATTGAAGAAAGCATGCTGCCAATAAGGTCTGGCATTGGCAACGTGTGGTCGGCGAATAAACATGCCCTTAATCCTGATGGACCTGCAGCTTAGCATCATTGCTTTCTAGCTGAGAATACCATGTCAGCATTCATACATCAACATGAATGAGACAAGAAAACTTCACTAAAGGATGAAAGGGAAATCTTTTTTGCCACTCAGCACTTGATCCCACAGCTGAGGATGTATGCATTCATCACTATATTGGAAGAACAAAATAACAAGCTACCAGTAATTTGATGGGCATCCAGCTATAAGACCAACCATTAACACCACTCCTTAAGATCCTCAATCTGAATAACCTTGCCTATTTATTTTTAATGGAGGATGCTGAGGGCTGTTACATAATGTAAAATATGATTTCTTAAGCTGTATAATTTCGGCAGATGAAAAAGGAACCAAGACAAAAAATCATCTAGTTATGTTACTATTTCTTCAATGGAACTTGTTTTAGTGGAATCATACTGAGTGAGACACAAAGGTAAATATGAACATTTTGAGTCAAATCCGGCAGCCATGTATAAATAAAGAAGGCGTGTAAATTTTAGACTTTGTGGATAGAAGTGAGTCAGACCCAGCAGGCCAGCACCCATGTATAAAAAAATCATGTGAATTTTTTACTCTGTGTATAAAAGAATCGCAATATTAATATTACAAAGAAAAAGAACTGCTACAAACTTGTCTGGGAGACAACGTCCCCAAGTCCTGAGACCTTTTCTTGGCTGGCTTGAAGAAGCACGGCTCGTTTAGGGTTGGAAACCAGCAGCTGCTGCATGTCCTTTGGGAGGACACTGAATGCTGCTTGGAGGTCTGCCTTCAGTTTCTGGCATGCTGCTATTGATTCAGCAGTACCTGTCCGAGAATTCTGGACGGCAGAAATTGGAAAATAAACATCAGGATATATTTTCAACAAATTATTGAGGGCAGAATAGGTATGTTGACAAGCTATGTCCAAGATATTTTCTTTGGATCTCTATATGCTGAAACATTTTAACATGCAACTATTAAATATATATCACTAAACAATGGCAAGGCCCCTCTTGTTGTAATGAACTATATCATGGGGGCTGTTACAGTAAATCAAAATTCTTGAGGTTAGACTGTCAAAACTAATAATATAAGGTGGAAATCTTCAACCGTTCATGTCCATGCATTCTTCCTCCAGTCTATCAAATACAGGAGAGAATGGTAGACTGGTATCAAATAGCCTTAATTACCGAAGGATATTATTGAAGTGTCACATCATTATTCAGAAAAAAGTTATACGCCTTGTAAGGCCAACTCCAACGCTAGACCCCATTCTGTCCGGCCATGTCCGCTTTGGCCCAAACAGACAGAAGCGCCGGCCCAACGCACGACCCCATCCGCAAAGTTTGTCCGTTGGCGTCCGGCTCGACCCATTTCCGGTGCAAACTTGTGCCCGGTTTGCGTCCAGACAGACGGTGAACGGGCGCCCACGCGCCCGCTCCTCGTCCGCCTCGGGCCCACCTGTCGACCACCCACCTACGTCCCACCGCCCACATTTACAGCACACAAGTGGGCGGACCCACCTGCCAGCCACACATCCACCCGGCCAGTCCACAGACTTCCACTTCCAGAGCCGCGAGCCTCCTTGAGCCCCGACACGAGCAAACCCTAGCCCCCCGGGCGCCGCTCTTTCACCTCCTCGCCGACCGCAATGGTCTGGAAGTGGATCCCTGGCAGGGGGAAGCACGACAACGAGGCCGGGTCCCCCTTCGGCCGCCACAACCGCAACCACTCCACCCCCCCTCCACCTCCTCCGGCATTCGCCATCTCCCCACTGGTGGCCCCGCCTCGGCAGCGGCCATACGTGAAGGCCGATATCTGCCAGAGGTATTGGGAGACGGGCACGCCGCTGCCATGGAGCGACGTGCACCTCCCAAACAACTGGCACCTCTCGGCCGACCGCGCTCGCCGCGAGGAGATCTATCGCTGTCACGCCCGCCTACCGGTTGACCTCGTCAACTACCGCAGGTACGCCGTCGATTCGCCGCTCTGGGACACGTGGTTCCAGGATGAGCACGACCTGCGGTGGCAATCCTACTTTGCCGGTCGTGCTCAGAGCCCACCACAGGTGCGCTCACTCCATCCGCACCCACGATGAGGCCCAATGGGAGGGCCTCGAAGAGATGATATGATGGCCCTCTCCGCGGCCAGCGACATCGCCATCCCGGAGCTCAACGCCGTGGTCAAGGAGGAGGCCATGGAGGACATGCAGAAGGAGGTGCCAGAGGAGCCCGCGGCATAGAACCCGGCCTTGGTCGGCTAGTACTGCTCGTGGAGGGAGACAGTGCCGTGCACGACGAAGTATGTGTCCATGCCGCCCGTGTGGGTGGGCGCAGACACATGGTCACCGTCGCCACCATGGCTTAGAGGTTGTGTGGGCGCCTCCTCAGGCGCCTCCCGCCTGGCAGGGGCCACCAGCCCACCTATGGACGCCACCGCCCTACATCGACCTCACGGGCGACAAGGACGAAGGTGGCGGCAACTGAACGACGACGGCCGTGGCGGCAACGGCCCTTATCTAGTTTTTTTAATGTCCTTTTAATTTTAAGTTTAGTTAAAATGTGCTGGACTGGACTTTGTGGACGTTTATGTATTATACTAATGTTTTTAAATTATTTGCAATGTCTATTTGGGTTAGATTTGGGTCAAATTTGCAAGTCCAAAAGCGGACAATATTTGGGATGCGGCGGCCGGTTGGGCGCACCGACGGCCGGACGACCGCTAGCGGACGTGCGTGTCCGTTTTGCCGACCCAAATGGACAAAATCCGGACAAAACGGACATCGGTTTGGGGTTGCCGTTTGGAGTTGGCCTAATGCTTTATTGTTTATTACATCAAAATCCAGTGCCGTTACTACCGACTACCGAAGGCAGTTATTCGCAGGTGAAGACAGAACGAAATCCCAGTGCAGTCATGTTACGCTAAACTTCATGACTTTAACATTTAACTCTATTCCATTGCCACTCAGTTTGATTTCTTGGAACAGAAGAAAATATCAACAAAACCAGTCACACAAAACATGTGGTTCGTTCAACTAAAACCGTATTCATATGCCAGAATAGTTCATACTCAAAATGATCATTTCCTAGTTAATCTGTAGTTCACCATAGACTGATTAGTGTTTTCTGGTGCAACATTCCTGTAAGCTAATTAAATGGCAAACTCATAATAGAGTACAGATTGGTGTGCGCTATAAAGTAGGGGCCTCATTGGATTTTATTGCAGGAAATTGCATGTATTGCATGAAGTATTAAGGGTGTATATTCAAGAAAAAAAGTATTAAGGGTGCATCTGATTAAATGCAAGAAAACCAGTCGTGTTCCTTTTAGTATATGTGGCAAGTCCCAGTGATCTGAATCATTTTTTAGGAGAGCTGCTGAGTATTACGACATTTAGCCCTATGCTACAAAAAAGTAAACTATGGAATCACTCAAATAATCATTATAACATATCATTACCGAACTTCCAATGTTTAGCTCCTAAAGTTCAATGTATCATAAGAGGAAAGGATAATTCAGTCAAACCAAGGAAGTAGACATAAGTACAAGGCATAACATACATGTTAGGTTGCATCCTATCCACCAATAGCATATAGGACCTCGAGTGTAATTCTTATTTTGATATGGATTTTGGTAGGATAAGGGTCCGGAGGACGAAGATCGAGGGTAGGGCACTCACCCTAATTTATCACTGCAGGGCCTAATCCCTACCGTGGCAGTGAGGTTCTGAGGCTATTTAGGCTTACACTATTGATTCTTTGTTTTGATCGATCAAAAGATACATCAGCTTGCCTGTATAGCACAGCCTTGACCAGTACTAGACTCCATGAGACCATGACTAACCAAACTGGAATTAGCTTAATTGGAGACCCATGCATTGACTAACCAACTCAAAATCTTCCTTAACTAAACAAACTCAAACTCTCTTTTCGATCTCTATCGTGGTGACCTGGCAGGCTGCTAGTGTCCTATATGGATAGACCTCTTCTTGCAACTTAGAACTACTTTAAAGATCTTATCATAACTTCCTAAAGTGCCATCTCCAAAATGGCTATCCTATTTCCCTTAACTTCCTTTATGTGCCCCTCGAACTAAGGCATTCATCCTGCTTGGTTCGTGCTGGCCTAAAGCCTATAGCAGGTGTAGGCAGTCCTTGTCAAAAGAAAAAGCTTATGATTTAGATCGATCAGTCTTAGTTATGCACATATACTGAATTATCGATAATGTGAGTTGTTCATGAGCTTATCTTCGTAGTTTGTCCTAACTGAAAACGACTACTATTAAGGATTTCTTACTTAAATCTCCATAACTATTAATGATCTATCTATTTTTGCAAGTGACAGTTAACTTAAGAAAGCACAGAACAAATATTACCTCCATCTCTTTGAGAAGATACCACTCAATAACATTAAAAGAATCAATCCTCTCCAACTCTGACATCTTTGACATTAACTTCTCGATATCAACATTCATGCGAGCATGCCTCCATAACCTTAGCTGATCTTGCTCTGCAGCAGAACGTCTTTGTCGGAACCAAGGCATGAAGTTAGGGCCTTCCAAGAATTTTCTGATAAAGATCAGTGGTGAAACAAAAATGAAAATGTTAGTTTGTGAATCCCTGTTTTGCGAAGTAATTCAAACTAAAAATTCATAAAATGTTTTGCCAAACAGATGTGGTTCTGGCTTACCTATATAAATCCAACCAATTGGACTTCATCCTTTTCGACAAAAATTTCCCTGGACCTCTAGAAGCCAAACCATTGACAAACTCATCTGCGTGAAATGGTGGAAGTAATGGTGGATCAACGAATGGAGAACTCCCTTCCAGTGGTGTTGTAGTTCTCAGATATGGCCCAAAAGGCGCAAGGAAGTTGGTCGTTAGCTCCAAGAAATGCCGCCTCAATATCTCATTGTTGACGACTGACATGGACTCCTCAATTCTAGGCGACACACCGGCATCAATGAGTCTATTTAGAACAGAGGTGTCGGGCTTTGTAGTTGGCACATATGTGCTCCATAGCGCCTCTTTATGCTCTGTCATGAGGGAAAGAGGGCCTTCTCTCCTCAACTTGATTGAATTCAATAGACCAGTGGGTGAAAACTTATTGATTGCAAGCTTGTCGAGTTTGAGCCTCACAGGTGTCCCATTGGATCCATTTGCTGATGCTGGTGATTGCCCACCTGCTGGGAGCACCCTAGTAGAATTTGGATTCGGGCTTCCCACGGACACCACATTTGGAACACTCTTAAGGCTCCTCAGGAAAAACAAGTTCGTCACGCCGAGCACCATCGGTGGGAACACCTCACCTTCTGCAAGTGCATTAAGGCGAGCGAAGTCCGGATCATGAATAGTAAAGTACGGCCTGAAGTCCACACTATACAAGATTGGAGCAACAAGGTCAACAAGCCCAGCCACAGCCTCGGAGCACTGAGGTGGTGATGGCGCCACAACCAGTATGGGTTCACCAACAACCATGAGTTCCCAAAGAGTCCACAGGTGGAGGAGCAAGCCACGAAACGCAGCAAATAGATCAGCATCGTGGAAGAGCCCATACGGCACCGAGGGGTTCGCCGGCAACAGCGCAGGCGGCGGCCCAGGGTCGTCGGCCGCGGGCGGAAGGTGCACCCGCAGAGCGGCGCTGCCAATGGGGAGCTCCATGGGGCACCCTGGTGATGGCGCCGGCCAGGCGGCAACGTGCGACGCCACCATTGTCAACGCAGCCTATGTCGAAGCAGAGGGGGCCAAGGATCTGCAGCAGCAGGCGGAAGAGGGAAGAGTAGGGCGCGTGTGAAAGTATGACAACGGACTTCTGCTCGCCGCCGCGGGGGAGGCGCTCGTCCTGGCGCTGGCGGTTGAAGACGAAGCCGTAGAGGAAGCCGCGGCGGGAGCCCGCGGCGGAAGGGGAGGGGTCCGGGAGACGGAAGGAGAAGAGCGAGTCGTGGACGGAGGAGCGGTGGCGCGGGAGGTGGTGGGACATGGAGTCCGGGAAGGAGGAGAAGGCGACGAGGCGGTCGAGGCCGCCGTGGGCGAGCGCGTCCGGCGGGAAGCAGGCCTCCACCAGCTGCCCGCGCTCCAGGTCGAAGCGGATGATGCAGAAGGCCCGCGCCCACCGCGCCAGCGCCGCGGGGTCGGGCGCCGCCGCGCCGCCCCGCAGCGAGACGGACGGGATCCGGTTCATCCCCGCGGCCGTCGGGGGCGCGATGATTTGGCTATTCGGGAGACGACAGTGGGGAATTGCAAGCGCGCGGCCGAATCGGGAGGTTGCTGGACTCGGGAAGCGACGCCGCGGCGGGCGGCGGGCGGCGGCACAGACAGCCGCCGACGGGCAGGGCGGAGGGAATGGGGGGAAAGGTCGCGGGCGGATCGGACGGGGCGTGATCTCCGTCCGGGATCTGCCTGGCGGGGCGGGCTGTGGGTGAGTTCGGATTGGCGTTGCTTTGCGGCGCAGACGTGCTCTTCTGTTTTGTGTTTGTTGCTTGCCAGTTTGCCGTTTACGGGTAGTAACCGGTTACACGGTTCCACTCGGTTCATCGTTTGGTACCTTGCCGGACTCGTTTTAGTTTTGGGCACCACTACCCATCAGACTACAGATACTTTGCTTCTATCAGACTACTGGCAAGCCGTCCGATCCGGTGCAGGGAGGACGTCTGATCTGGGCCAGGAGAGCGTGAGATTTTCTGGTCTATTTTCTTAATTGAATGCTTCCTAATGTGCCGGTTTGCTTCCTTAATTCACTCTTCGTTATAACTGCTCCCGCACGGCACGGCTGATTTATTTTGTTAATTGAATGCTTCCTAATTTTCCAGTTTGCTTCCCTAATTCACTCCTTCGTCATAATTAATCCCGATCTCTCTTTCAGACCGTTCTTTCTCCTCGTGCTTCAGACATATTACAATTGTGTTTCTGTCAAAAGAAAGTTGTGCTTCCAGCGTATTATAATCGTGTTCCTATCAATTTTTTTCCTTAAAACTATATTAGAATCGTGTTGCTGTCAAAAAGAAAATTTGTTTGCAGCATATAACAATTGTGTTTCTGTGGAAAAGAAATATTGCTTCCACCGAACTGAGATCTTGTCACACCGGCAGCACCAGGAGCTGCTGCGGTGGACGTGTGATTCAGTGGGGCCCGCTGCCTGCTGGCACGGACCCACCTGTAAGGCGTTTGGCCAAGTGTGGCACGGCTTTATAGCCAGCTGGTGCCAGTGTGTGTGGGTGTGTGTAGAAACAGACTCTGAACCATCTCACCTACCCTGTATCCTCCTCCTCCCTTGGAAGAAACCTTCTCTCCCAAGTCTCAACTCATCCCCTTTTCCCCTCTCGATCGAATCCAGTGGAGATGAGTTTGTGACAGTTGGTAATCAGAGCTAGGTTGCTGCCCACCCAATTTTTTTCGTGGCCCTCTCATCTTCTCGATCTGCCGTAACACCCACCGCTGCGGGTGCGGTCTTGCCCCGGCGAGCTCCGCGCAAAATCCCCAGCGGGGTTGGCCGGATTTGGAGCGAGGGCGACTGCGCCGCCCAGCAAACCACCTGCTCAGACGCGTCACATCATCACAGCCATGTCGGAATCCACCGGAGAGCTCAAATCCATGATGCAGGCGCTCTTGCAGCGCTTTGACGAAACCACGCTGGCGAGCGACAAGCAGCGCGAAGCCCAGATCGCGTTCAACACGCAGGTCTCCGCGGATCTGGCGAACATCCGCAAGCAGCTGGATCTCACACAAGCAGACGTCGATGAGGTTCGGCAGCAGCAGCGCGAGCCTCCGCCCTCCCCCACCGCAGAGCGCCACCGACCGATCACCACCGACCACCAAGACGGCGACACCCAAGCCTCTGCGGTGACGTCGCTGGAGCACGTCCGCGGATCGCGCCCTCCAGGCCTCGCCGTCCGCCTCGCCAACAACGGCCCTCCGCTGCTTCCCACGCGACACACGCTGCCGTGCGCAGGCGTGGGGCAGACGAACGCGTTCATGGCGGGCCGCGACACCGGGCACCGCGAGGAGTACACGGTCAAGCCGCCGAAGCAGACTTTCCACACTTCGACGGTGACGCGCCCAGCCTCTGGATCAACCGCTGCATCACCTACTTCGACCTCTATCGCATTCCTCCGCACAGCTGGGTCACCACGGCGTCGCTCTACATCGACGGCCACGCCGCGCGCTGGTACCAGGCGTACCGACAGACGCACGGGTCGCCATCGTGGGAGGAGTTCACCGCAACGATTATCACCGAATTTGCTCCGGACGAATTCGAGACAGAGATGCATAAACTGCTACAGCTTCGTCAGACCGGAACAGTGGCGGAGTACAGAACAACGTTCGAGACCCACATGTATCATCTGCTCGCCCTCGACGCGTCGCTCAACCCCAAGCTGTTCATCACACAATTTCTGCTGGGATTGCGCGACGATCTGCAGGCTGCGGTTCATCTTCAGGAACCATCGAGCATCACCCGCGCGGCTGTGCTGGCCCGGATCATCGAAGAGGAGGCTGGCACGCAACGTGCTCGGCCGTGGATCATTCCGGCCGGGCGACCACCACCACCGCCACTGCAACCTCTTCCTCGAGCCGTGGGAGCGCCCCGACCAGGCGGCGTAGCCGCTCCCAACGACGACCTAGCATGCGAGCGGCAACTGCGGGAACATCGCCGCGCCAATGGACTCTGCTTCAAATGCGGTGACCGCTACTCCCGCGAGCATCGCTGCAAGCAGGCCACCCAGCTGCTTACGATTCAGGTCGGCGAATATGGGGAGGTGCTGAGCGACGACGCCGTGCACGCTCTCGACCTGCTCGACGCACCTCCGGATCAAGAACAGGAGCCGGAATGCTGCGTGCTCTCCACCCATGCGGTCGCCGGCACGGTGTCGCCGCGCACTATCCGCCTGCGCGCACTCGTGGGCAACCAGGTCATGCTGCTTTTGGTGGACTCCGGGAGCACGCACAGCTTCGTGTCCAAGGCGTTCGCCGACCGCGTGCACGCCACCACGGTTCCGGTACCCGCGGTGGAAGTTCGAGTGGCTAATGGCGAGCGCATGACCTGCAACAGCATGGTGCAAGGGCTGAACTGGAGGATTCAGGGCCACACCTTCACCACCGACATGCGTCAACTGGAGCTGGGTGCATACGATGGAGTGCTCGGCATGGATTGGCTGGAGCAGTTCAGCCCCATGAGTTGCCACTGGCTTGACAAGACGCTCTCCTTTGAGTACCACGGCGCCATGATCACCCTGCAAGGCGTTCGACCGAAGCAGCACGAGCAGGTGGAGGAGATCGAGTCCGAACAGTTGCGCAAATGGCACGCCGGCAACGACATTTGGTACATGGCAGTGCTGGACCTGCCTCGTGCAACCGAGCCGTCTTCAAACAAAATCCCCCCAAGTGTGCAGGATGTTCTGACGGATTTCACCGACGTGTTCGCTGAACCCAAGGGCCTGCCTCCCCACCGTCGATATGATCACACGATCACCCTCGTCGACGACGCGCGCCCAGCGAACTCGTGCCCGTATCGCTACTCGCCACTCCAGAAGGACGAGATCGAACGCCAAGTGCAGGAGATGCTCCAGTCGGGCGTCATCGAGCACAGCATGAGCCCGTTCGCCGCGCCCGTGCTGCTCGTCAAGAAGAAGGATGGCACCTGGCGCTTTTGCGTCGACTATCGCCGGCTCAACGACGCCACGGTCAAGAACAAATTTCCCCTGCCCATCATCGACGAGCTACTCGACGAGCTGGCTGGGGCGGCTTTCTTCTCCAAGCTGGATCTCCGCGCTGGTTACCACCAGATTCGCATGCGCGCGGGCGACGAAGAGAAGACGGCATTCAAGACTCACCATGGCCATTTTCACTTCAAGGTCATGCCGTTCGGATTGACGAACGCGCCGACAACGTTCCAGTGCCTTATGAATGCAATCTTCGCCAAGTGCGTGCGTAAATTCGTTATTATATTCCTGGATGACATTTTGATCTTCAGTGAAACTCTGGAAGAGCACCTGGAACATCTTCGCCTCGTTCTCGCTCTGCTTCGAGAGCACCAACTGTTCGCGAAGGAATCCAAATGCTCATTCACTCAAGATAGCATCTCCTACCTCGGCCACCTCATCTCCAAGGAGGGAGTAGCCACGGACCCAGAGAAGACACAAGCAATGGTGGCATGGCTGGTTCCTGCAACTGCCACCGAGCTCCGCGGCTTCCTCGGCCTCACCGGCTACTACCGCAAGTTCATTGCGCACTACGGCATCATTGCCAAGCCACTGACAAGTCTGCTGACCAAGAAGGGCTTTGAGTGGACAGAAAAGGCTCAGGTTGCATTCGATCTTCTCAAGCGTGCCATGGTGACCGTGCCGGTGCTCGCGCTCCCAGATTTCGCATGTCCGTTTGTGATCGAAACGGACGCTTGCGACACGGGCGTGGGCGCGGTGCTGGCACAGGAGGGGCACCCCATGGCGTTCCTCAGCAAAGCCCTGGGGGTGCGCAACCAGAAGTTGTCGGCGTACGAGAAGGAGTTCATCGCCGTCATGATGGCCGTCGAGAAATGGCGCACGTACCTGCAGAGGGGCCCCTTCACCATCATCACGGATCACAAGAGCCTCTGCAACTTGCAAGACCAGCAAATCGTCACCGATTTACAGCGCAAGGCCATGGCCAAGCTAGTGGGACTGCAATTCCAGTTTCGCTACAGGCGCGGCAGCGAAAATGGAGCCGCGGATGCTCTCTCTCGCGTGGGCGCGGCACTCAGCCTCGACGCGCTCTCCATCTGCTAGCCCGCGTGGGTGCAGGAGGTGGCAAATTCGTACGCCACGGACGCCGATGCGCAGGATCGCCTGGCACGCCTCGCGATCCACAGCCCCGACGACGACGGCTATGAACTCTACAAAGGGCTCATACGCAAGCAGGAGCGCTTGTGGATAGGCAAGAACACGTCACTGCGCACCAAGATCATCAGTGCGTTGCACGACAACGCACTCGGTGGCCACTCCGGCGCCACGGCTACCTACCAGCGCATCAAGAAGCTCTTCATCTGGGACGGCCTGAAGGCCGATGTCTCTGACTACGTCCGGCAGTGCCCTGTTTGTCAACACGCCAAACACGAGCAGACCAGGCCGGCTGGCGCGCTGGCGCCTCTGCCCGTGCCAACGGCCCCCTGGCGCGACCTCACCATGGATTTCGTCGAGGGATTACCATCTTTGGAAGGCTTCGATTCCATCATGGTGGTGGTGGACAGGCTGACCAAATCAGCACACTTCATCCCTCTTCGTCATCCGTTCAAGGCTCCGCAGGTGGCCAAGGTTTTTTGGGACCAGATTGTCAAGCTGCACGGCATTCCTAGCTCCATCGTCTCCGACCGCGATCACGTCTTCACCAGCGATCTCTGGCGCGAGCTCTTCACCAGCGCAGGCACCAAGTTACTCTTCTCCACCGCCTACCACCCCCAAACGGACGGCCAGAGCGAACGCGTCAACCAGTGCATGGAGATGTACCTGCGCTGCGCCGTGCATGACGCTCCCCGGCAATGGCGCCGATGGCTTCCGACAGCGGAGTTCTGGTACAATTCTTTGTTCCACTCGTCGATACAATGCACCCCCTTCAAAGCATTGTATGGCGTGGAGCCGAACCTGGGAGCCATGACACTTTGGGACGACAAGACGGTGCCCATGATCGACGGTGAGCCCTGGGATTGGGGTCTGCACACGGCGCGTCTCAGGGACCAGATTCTTCGCGCCCAACAACGCTTCAAGAAGCAGGCCGACCGGCATCGCTCCGAACGCTCCTTCGAGGTGGGCGACACCGTGCTTCTCAAGCTCCAGCCATACGCGCAGTCGTCAGTGGCGAACAGACCCTGCGCCAAGCTGGCTTACAAGTACTTTGGGCCATTTTCGGTGCTCGGCAAGATCGGCAAGCTGGCGTACAAACTGGAGCTGCCGGCGGAAAGCAAAATTCACCCTATCTTCCACGTCTCTCAGCTCAAGCCATTCACCCCCAACTACACTCCGGTCTTCTCCGAGCTACCAAGTCCTCCCGACCTTGCCGGCCGCAACGATGAACCAGTGGAGATCCTGGAGCGTCGCATGGTCAAGCGCGGTGCCAGCGCTCTGGTGCAAGTCAAGGTGCTTTGGCGCAACGACGTGGAGGCGATCACTTGGGAGGACTACGGCACTCTTCGTCAGCGGTTTCCTCACGCACCGGCCTGGGAGGAGCCAACAGCAAACGAGGAAGAACAGCAAGGCATTTCTGAAGATGGCGCTCGCTCTGAAGGAGAGGGGAATGTCACACCGGCAGCACCAGGAGCTGCTGCGGTGGACGTGTGATTCAGTGGGGCCCGCTGCCTGCTGGCACGGACCCACCTGTAAGGCGTTTGGCCAAGTGTGGCACGGCTTTATAGCCAACTGGTGCCAGTGTGTGTGGGTGTGTGTAGAAACAGACTCTGAACCATCTCACCTACCCTGTATCCTCCTCCTCCCTTGGAAGAAACCCTCTCTCCCAAGTCTCAACTCATCCCCTTTTCCCCTCTCGATCGAATCCAGTGGAGATGAGTTTGTGACAGATCTGCTTCCATCTAACAAAAAGGGTCATCCATTGTTATGGTACAATTATTATTTTTTGAACGGGAGAAAGCCTCTCTGAGTTTGTTGCTCATCCAACAAAGTTACATCGTTCAATACAAATTTAAACAGAAAAGATGGTGTCTCTATCCCAGAAAAATTGCTTCCACCGAACTGAGAGTTGCTTCCATCTAACAAAGAGTGGCATCAATTGTTCCGTACATTTTGTTTACGATGAAGCAAATTTTGTTCCCATCCACTGGATTGAAGCAGAACATAATTTGTTTCGGGCGAACATAAAAATCCTATTTTTCTATTGATTACATATGTTTCCCAGGAAATTGAGATTGCAATTCATAGTGTGCCTAAACCCGTTCAAGTAACAACATGTCTCTCAGCTTCTGTTTGGCTAACGTCGTCCTCTCTTGTACGCCAAATGATGTCCAGAATGCCGTGTAACGCCAAACATAGCCTCCACCGAGCATAACAAGCACTGCACTGTCTACACCAGCAAAAAAACAGTTGCATGCGTAAGCTCACCAAAACAGCAACCAAATTACAGCAAATGGCTTGAAGCAAAAACAAGATTCTGTAACTGGTTTGTTGGAACAGTAGAAGCAAAGGTATACCCAGAAAAAAAGAGTAGAAGCAAAGGTATGGCAGTGATTTACTACGGAAAAGATGTGTAACCGAAGCATGAAAACTGGAATTTAGAAACAATAATAAAGTTGGATACAAGCATAGAATTTAAGCAAATGATTGTACAATAAAATTTACTAGCAGAAGCAACAATGGCAAATTTGACATCCTTACTAGCAGAAGCAACAATGGCAAATTTGACATTCTAATTATGAGGAAGCATGAAAACTGGAGTTCAGAAACAACTAAGATTGCTGCCAATACGAGGATGCATGCTTTGTGTCGTCTGCATACAAATTTGACCAATCGAGATAATTTTCTTGCCCAAAGAAGCTTGAAAAAAAATGCAATGGGTACAGATGTATTCTTGCTTGGAAGCATTAAAAATTGAAGAAGAATGGCACTAATTCTAATATTGCTGCCAACCAAGGAGGCGTATTTGTGTGATCCACCTACCTAATTCATAAAACAATTGTGGATGACTTAGTGATCCGAAACATACTGGACGATACAAATTCACACCCACAAACATGGCATAAACAAGCTTTTGGCACCGAGATGTATCAAACAAAAATCAGAAAATAGTTGTGTTAGGAATCAACTAGCAATGCAAGATTAAGAATTACAAAGAGGACAAGACTCAAACCCTAGTTCTGATGTGTATGGGGTGGGTGAATCCTGCCATACTCCATTCGTACTTGATTCTTTTCCGAATCAAGATGCTACCCTGACGAGGTGGACTGGATTCCAGAGTAGTGGTGTCCGATCCTGGTGGAGATAAGCGCGACGGCGTGGGAGGTTGCAAGCTCGTCGGTGGGCGGGGCCACGGTCAATGTTGTGCGATACCGGCAGACGGGACGACACACCGGCGAGTTTGGTCGGAGGCCGTTGAGGGGCGGGGCAGAATACAGGCGTACGGAGACGTGCGCCATGGGTACCGACAAGGTCAGATGGGGACGGCAGAGATGGGAAAAGAGGGCGGTTGGTGGGGGGCAATTAATTCGGGGTAATAAAGACAGATGACGAGAGATTATTGGAGACGGGATCTCAGCCGTGAGATGAAAATAAGATCAACGTATCGCGAGCGGTCTGACGATGGTTTCCCTGCAGACTAAGAGTTTCCCTTTAGTTTTGCACAAGAGCACTAAAGACCCACAAACTTGCAATGAATGTGATGGTTTAGTCCATAAATTTGTAAAAGTTGATCAAATCATTCTTAAACTTGCATTGCACGGGATGACTTAGTCCAGAGTTAATCACAAGTGAACAAATGGTGCCTCGCTGGCCGCGTCGTGGCAAAGCCACTCGCCCCAACATTTTTGCTGAAAAACCCTCGACCTTTGTGGAAATCACACGTGCGGTATAATCCAGTGTATGTTTAGATGCGCACGATAATCTTCTCCTCTTACTTTGTTTTTTTCCTAACACTTGTTGTTTGGGCTGCATTACCGTAGCTACGTGAGGCCGGCCACAAGCCTAATCAATTGGCTCGACCAGCAAACGTGAATAGTTTGCAAAAAAAAACATATGTGAATTGTTTTGCACGTGCGTGTCTTTTAAAAAGATGCCTTTTTATTTTAGTTTATGATTTTTTTTGTTTTTAAATTTTTCGTATTTTATTCATTTGCAACGGGAAAAGTAGAAAAATATAAATTCAAGTCAGAACACGTGGCAAAAGAAAGTAGAAAATACAAAAGAAACCCTCTAGTTACACACATATTGATGCTAAAAAAAAGTTACACAGATATTGCCGCACTAGCAGTTGCGCGTGAAGTGCGTCGTGTATAGTTAGTTGCATATCTAGTGATGAACATGTAACCGGTAGTTACATATGTGCCCCCTGCTACATTGTCCACGCTGTTGTGCACGACACGGTCATGGATGCATACGCCGTCCTTGCGCGGGTCTGATCGTGTCACCTCCAGGGTCGACGCAAGGCCGGTGCCAAATGTTGTGCCGGCCACATCACTATGCTCGGCGTGGTCGTCGATGTGTATGTTGTCCTTGCGATGGTGTGCACGGCGAAGGAGAGCTACGGAGCACAAGTACGTGTGTGCATGGCATGCCGTCATACGTACTCCGGGAAAAACAAATCCAATGTGTCAATTTATGCTAGCCGATGTCAAGTTAGACATGTCAAGCCATGCCCATGCCGATTCATACTCCCCACGGCCGAGAACCGCCTCTCGCGCTATTGCTCTCCGGCCGCCCGCTGGCCATCTTTGAGATCACCAACATGCGGGTATTGGACACCCTCGTGTTCCCGTTGTTTCACCCCCAGCTGCATGATCTTGACTTCAAGGTGCAAGACGAGGCCGAGGAGAGTTGGAGACCATCCAGCCATCCCCCTCATGATCCGCCGACTCGTACAGAAGCACAGTCTCCGTCAGATGCTCTTTGTCCTCGCTGCCGATTCTACGATCCGCCTAAGCGACCACCGCGTACGTCCATATGTCTGCTCCAGCCGCGCTCCCCGCGCTACTACTCCTGCGCCGGAGAACATCAGTTACGTGCAGCAGGGCCAGGCGACGACCGTCGTGAATTGGCCGGTGGTCGATCCCATTCAGATGGGCGCTACATACAAATACAGGTATGTGCCTACGGAGAAAGGAAAGGATGGCCAGACTGCACAGTTGGCCCGTGGCCGACCACTGCACAGTTGTTTAGATTTGTTTTGGAGGTGTGGGAGACAAAAAACGGTGCAGCCCTAGGATGTTTTTTTTAAACACAGTACAGACGCAAGCGCTCATATACACACGCATACACTCATCTCTATGAACGCACACATGCACACCCTACTCCTATGAGCACCTCCGAAAGACTGAGCCGGCATATCATCTTGAAATTTACTAAGCCACCGTAGTCACCTCGTCATCGACGGAAACGTCTCCTCCCACTGAATGCGCATCGCCGGAAATCCTGAAATAAATCCAGGAATAAATGCGAGCACCAGGACTTGAACCCTGGTGGGCTGGGGATACCACAGTCCCTCTAACCATCCAACCACAGGTTGGTTCGCAACCCTAGGATGTTATGCCAATGGTGGTAGCGCACAGATGGGTGTTAGGAAAAAAACAAAGCAAGCGGAGGAGATTAGGAGGACAAAGGGGGTTTTACCGCCCGCGCCCAAACATAAGCTGGATTGTACAGCGCGCGTGATTTCCAGAAAGGTCAAGGGTGTTTTCGTAAATATGCCGAAGGGAGCAGCTGTGTGACGACGCGTCCAGCGTGGCGCCATTTGTCCATTTGTGATTGGTCGTGGACTAAATCTTCACCTACATTGCAAGTTTAGGGATGACTTGATCACCTTTTGTAAGTTTATGGACTAAACCATCACATTCATTGCAAGTTTCTGGGTCTCTAGTGCTCTTGCCTCCTTTGGTTTTCCTTGCAGTCCGTTTATTTTTTTCTTTGACATGGACTCAAATGTAGTTCTGTCAGCACTAGCGCACTGACAGCAGTCAGGAGACAGAAGGCAAGGAAGGGCAGCGCCAAGAAGAAAGCATAAGAAGCAAGCGGGTGATTCAAATCACAAGTTGGGCTACAAGTATTGCGTGGGTAGTAGGGCCTTGGGCCGGCCCAATCGTGTAATGAGTCGTGCATATACAAGCAACGGTCAGCTACTGTAACAGGATATCGGTGAAATGAAATACAAACTCTCAACCTCTCGTCGTTCTTATCCTCTCTGCTACCTTGTTCTACCTTCCAACCCCTTCCCGACCTAGATCCTCTTCTCCAGCTCTGATTCGATCGCCGGCGAGACCTGGCCGCCCCTAGGGTGTGACAATTTGGTATCAGAGCCACCGCTCCTCTCGCGCTCATTTTTTTCCCGAATCATGCCCAGCAAATCCGAGGCGACGGTCGGGGATCCCCTCGGGTTGATCTGCATAATTCCTGACCTGAGGTGGGTTGATTCGAGAACGAATCGCAACCACGACGACATTCAAGCCGAACCCACAGACGTGCTTCCTCGCGGACGAGATGGAGCCGCTGCAGGAGCGGATGTTGCAGGAGTTCGCCGAGTTGCGCGCGGCGCAGAGCAAACTCATGGTCGTCGACATCATCAGCGCACAGCTCGAGGCTCTCGACGCCAAGCTCACCGAGCAGTCCGCCCGCATCGACCAGATTCAAATGAAGGTGAATCACTCGTGTGACACCTTGGGGAAAGTTCAGCAGGCGCATGCCACGCAATTGGGGAAACAACTGATGCATCAAGGAACTGGAGAGAGTTCACCCCCTACCGCATCGGAGGTGTCGAACAGCATACTGGGCGCCATGCCGGGTTTTCCACCTCGCGCGTCTCTGCGTTTTGCCCAGGTACAAAACCCCCCACGAGCAATAGATCTCACTGCAATTCATGGGATAGAGGATCAGTCAGACAGAAGGCACTGGATGTCAAAGATGGATTTCCCAAGGTTTGATGGCACGGATGTCCGCATTTGGCTCGACAAGTGTGAAGCATTTTTTTTCGTCTGTACCACATTCCGAACAATTTTAGAGTTACATCCGTGTCTCTATATTTAACTGACAATGTAGCACATTGGTATCAAGCATTCAAGTAGCAGAGTGCATTCCACAGTTGGGAGCAGTTTTGTGTGGCTATTCTACAGGAATTTGATGTCAATATTCAGAGGGAAAGGATGAAAGAGTTGATGTTGCTTAAACAAGGGGGGCATAGTGGAGGAGTACAAGCAACAGTTTCAGCAACTGGTATATCATATGAGGCTCTACGAGCCCACCACCAGCAACACTTTCCTAGTCACTCGCTTTGTCATGGGACTGAAAGAGGAGTTGCATTCAGCTATGGAAATGCAACTTCCAGCAACAGTCCAGTTGGCTACTATGTATGTTGCAGTCCAAGAAGGGCTAGTTCAGCAGCAGAAGGCTCTTAAAACCACATATCCAAAATATTCAGTTCCCGGGAGTGATAACAAGTAGCACTTTGTCCCTGGAGAATTATGGAAAGCCAAGCAAATGAAGGAATATCAACGTGCAAATGGACTATGCTATGGGCGTGGAGAGAAATATGTGCCAGGTCGTGCATGTAAACCACCAATGGCTCCTGCAACCCAATTGAAAGCAGCAGAGCTAGAGGATCCTCATGAAATCATATCAGATGTGGTGTTGGATGCACTAGTGGACAATTATCAGTAAGAATGTGCTACAATCTCTGAGACAACTTTGTCTGGGGCCTCACACCCTAAACCATACAACTGAGAGCTCTCATAGGGAATCAAGTGGTGTTGATACTCATTGACTCTGGTAGTACTCACACCTTTTTGGATCAAGCACTTTTGGACAGAGTTTCAGTACCTGCACAAAAATGCAACAACCCATGCAAGTGAAAGTGGCAAATGGAGGTTTGGTGGACTGTACCAAATTTGTTCCCAAACTTACGTGGTGGATTCAGGGGCACAGATTTTCTAGTGCCATGCAACTGCTTCCTCCGGGAGGATATGATATTATATTAGGTATGGTCTGGCTGGAACAGTGGGGAGTGATGCAGTGTCATTGGGCTGAGAAGTGGATTCAGTTTGAATACCAGCAACAAACTATGAGGTTGCAGGGAGTTCTACCTCCTAAGGCAGAACCTGTGAAGGAAGTCTCCATGGAACAATTGAGGAAATGGGAAAGGGGAATGACATCTGGGCAACAACTATGTTACATCATATTGTAGTTAGCCCTCAGTCTCAAATACCTGAAGAAGTTCAACAAGTACTGCAAGCAAACAAAGCTACTTTCAGTGATCCCAAAACCCTGCCTCCACAAAGGGATTTTGATCATGAGATACACCTCATACCTGGTGCAATTCCTGTTAACTGCAGACCCTACAGATACTCACCTCAACAAAAGGATGAAATAGAATGACAAGTAGCTAAAATGCTACAGGCAGAGCTCATCACACCAAGTTGAAGTCCTTTTGCATCTCCTGTGTTGCTGGTCAAGAAAAAAGATGGCACCTGGAGATTTTGTGTGGACTACATGAGATTGAATGAAGTAACAATCAAAAACAAGTTTCCACTGCCTGTCATTGATGAGCTACTAGATGAACTAGGAGGAGCTAAATGTTAAGTTGGACCTCGGGTCAGGTTACCATCAAATCAGGATGGCAGAAGCAGATGAGTTTAAGACAACTTTTAAAACCCACAATGGCCAGTATCAGTTCAAAGTGGTGCCATTTGGATTGTCCACAAATCCTGCTACATTTGAGTGCTTCATGAAGTACATATTCAAAGGCTCTAACAGAAAATTTGTGTTAATCTTCATGGATGATATCTTGGTTTTCAGTGGAACATTGGAGGAACATATCACTCACTTGCAATCAGTTTTTGATACTGTCGGTGTCAAAACTGGCAGATCTCGGGTAGGGGGTCCCGAACTGTGCGCCTAAGGATCGAAGGTAACAAGGAGGTAAGGGACACGATGTTTACCCAGGTTCGGGCCCTCTTAATGGAGGTAATACCCTACTTCCTGCTTGATTGACTTTGATGAGTATAGGGGTTACAAGAGTTGATCTACCTTGAGATCGTAATGGCTAAACCCTAGATGTCTAGCCTGTATGATTGTGATCGCCCCTAAGGACTAAACCCTCTGGTTTATATAGGCACCGGAGGGGACTAGGGTTGTACAAAGTCGATTTATAGAGGAAGGAAACTACACATCCGGACGCCAAGCTTGCTGTCCACGGAAAGGAGAGTCCCATACGGACACGGGAGAAGACCTTCTATCTTGTATCTTCACGGCCCATCAATCCGGCCCATGTCACATAGGCCGGCTCCCCGAGGACCCCATAGTCTAGGACTCCCTCAGTAGCCCCTGAACCGGGCTTCAATAGCGATGTATTCGGCGCACAAATTGTCTTCGACATTGCAAGGCAGGTTCCTTCCCCGAATACTCCAATGCAGTCCTCCACACAAAATAGTTGTATCCGACTCTGTTAAATAATTACAGCCTTAAGTTGTAAGGGCAAAAAATATTCGAAACGAAGTAAGTCACGTCCATAGGCGATTTTTTCGGCGAGGCGTTATGTCCTAGCCTTTTTATTATGTTGAACCATTTCACAACCTTCGCTTCGTGTTTCGAGGCATGGCCATAGGCACGTCTTGTCAAAGCAGAGATCGTGTCCCCTTATCATGGGATTCTCATTAATAGGGGTTTGGGTAATCCAACCGTGCCGTTCACACATCCCCTTGGGAATAGGCAAGATTTAAGGCTTGTGAGGGGGCGCTTGACATCCACTGCCTCTATAAGAAGATAAGGATCTGTCTTTTTACCCCATGCCTTCTTCCTCCTCAGCCCATATGCCATTCGAGCTCCAGAGCCCAAGTCCCAATCTTTTCCATTTCCACCAAACACCCTAGACATGTCTGGATCTGGAGCGCAGGGCAAGTGGATGATGAGGGAGTCCTGGATTAGGGGGTCCTCGGACAGCCGGACTATGTACTTATGCCGAACTGTTGGACTATGATGATACAAGATTGAAGACTTCGTCCCGTGTTCGGATGGGACTCTCCTTTGTGTGGAAGGAAAGCTTGGCAATTCAGATATGTAGATTTCCTTCTCTGTAACCGACTCTGTGTAACCTTAGACCCTCCGGTGTCTATATAAACCAGAGGGTTTAGTCCGTAGGACGAGAACAATCATAATCATAGGCTAGCTTCTAGGGTTTAGCCTCTACGATCTCGTGGTAGATCAACTCTTGTAATAATCATATCATCAAGATCAATCAAGCAGGAAGTAGGGTATTACTTCCATCGAGAGGGCCCGAACCTGGGTAAACATTGTGTCCCCCGCCTCCTGTTACCATTAGCCTTAGACACATAGTTCGGGACCCCCTACCCGAGATCCGCCGATTTTGACACTGACATTGGTGCTTTCATTGAGAGTTCCACTGTGTCGTCACCATAAGGCTTGATGGCTCCCTCAATCATCCACAACAACAAGGTCCAGGGTGAGGTTTTCCTCCCCGAACAGATCTTTGTATTCGGCGGCTTCGCACTGCGGGCTAATTCGCTTGGCCACCTGGAGCAGATCGATAGCTATGCCCCTGGCCATCAGGTCAAGTTTGGAAGCCTTAATTACACTACCAACATCCGCGGAGACTTGATCTTCGACAGATTCGAGCCCATGACAGGTGCACCTTGCAGTCGTGAGGAGCATGACCTAGATCTGCCATCGGACGTTGTTCAGGAGATCGCACCTGTAGCTGCCCTGGCTTTAAATCCGGAGTAGATCGTGCCATCTGAGGACGGGTGGATGGACCCCGCCATGGAGGCCGCACACTCAGCAGCGATAGAGCTGAACCCGGACTTCGCCTCCAATAATGCCTGTGTCATCGGACCCTCGGACTCGTCTCCAACCATAGGCTCCGAACCGCGCGCATCCGTGCCCCTCGAACCTGACTAGGCATCGATCATGGAGTTCAACTCCGCAGATATCTTTCAGCACTCACCCTTCGGCGACATGCTAAACTCATTAAAAAGTCTCTCCCTGTCAAGAGACTCTTGGCCGAACTATGTCCGGCTTGAGTGGGAAGCGGATGGTGAAGGAATTCGTTGCCCACCCACCACCCACTTAATAGCCACTGTCGACGACTTAACCGTCATGCTTGATTTTGACTCCGAAGACATCGACGTTATGGATGACGATGCCGGAGAAGAACAGGAGCCACCGCCCACAGGGTGCTGGACTGCCACCTCATCATATGATATTTATATGGTGGACACACCCAAAGAAGACAATGGCGATGGTCAAAAGGATGCAATGGAGGGTGAGCCCCTTGAGAAACAACCAAAGCACCGACGTCAGCGGCGCCGCTCTAAAACCCGCCATAGCAAAAATAGCGATACCGACACGAGAGACAATAGCACTCCGGATGATGCCAAAGATGAAAACAATCCCGACCAGCCAAGCTTCGAGCAGGCTGGACGGGAGGATGGCAAGCTAGCCCTGACGAACATGCAATGGATGGAGACTCGGAGCATGATAATTACATGCCCCTCTCCGAAGACATGGTGAGCCTCGGCGATGAAGAATTTATCGTGCCTGAGGATCCCGTCGAGCAAGAGCGGTTCAAGCGTCGGCTTAGAGCCACTGCAAAAAGCCTGAAGAAACAACAACAACAACTTCAAGCTGATCAAGATCTGGTAACTGATAGATGGACTGAGGTCCTGGCAGCCGAGGAATACGGACTCGAGCGCCCAACCAAAAGTTACCCGAAGCGCAGGTTTACCTCAATTCGAGGAGGAGGCACTAGAGCCTAGACTACCAGCGCAGGATGCGGCTGACCGGCCACCTCGTGGCTGAGACAAAGCGGCGTATCAGCCCGAACACCAACCCGCACCCCGTCGCCAAACAAATAAAAACACGAAGGCCCGGGGCTACATGCAGGACCTGCAAGACGAATTGGAAAATAAAGCAGGACAATCAAGATCGATCTACGGATCACGGGGGCGCGCCCCAACGCATGATGATGACCGCCACGCCGGATATACTAAATACAAATCCGGCCGGGCCGAATACGACAGACCAGACTCATTTGAACTGCTCATGATGTAGCCCGGCATAGAGGCACCGCACACCCCCTATGCTTCACTAACGAAGTAATGGAGCATGAATTCCCAGAAGGGTTCAAGCCCGTGAACATCAAACCATATGATGGAATAACAGACCCCGCGGTATGGATCGAAGATTTCCTTCTCCACATTCATATGGCCCGCATCGATGATCTACATGCCATCAAGTACCTCCCACTAAAACTCAATGGACCGGCACGACATTGGCTGAATAGTCTGCCGGCAAACTCCATTGGAAGTTGGGAAAACCTAGAAGACACATTCCTGGATAACTTCCAGGGCACTTATGTGCGACCACCAGATGTTGATGATTTAAGTCACATAATCCAATAGCCTGGAGAGTCAGCCAGGAAATTTTGGACTCTGTTCTTAACTAAAAAGAACCAAATTGTTGACTGTCCGGATGCCGAAGCCCTAGCGGGCTTTAAGCATAACATCCGCGACGAGTGGCTTGCCCGACACCTCGGCCAAGAGAAGCTGAAATCCATGGCAGCCCTTACGACACTCATGACCCGCTTCTGTGCGGGCGAGGACAGCTGGTTGGCTCGTAGCAGAAGCACATCAAGAAATCCTAGCACCTCAGACGCCAGAGACAGCAATGACAAGCCCCAGCGCAACAAATACAAGCATCGCAACAATGGCGATAACATCGAAGACACAATCGTCAATGCTAGATTCAGTGGCTCCAAGTCCGATCAATGGAAAAAGCCATTCAAAAGGAACAATCCGGGCCCGTCTAGTATGGACCGCATACTCGATCGCTCATGTCAAATCCACGGCACCCCTGATAAACCAGCCAACCATACCAACAGAGAATGTTGGGTATTTAACTAGGCCGGCAAGTTAAATGTCGAAAACAAGGAAAAAGGGGCCGCATAGTGATGACGACGAGGAGCCCCGACCGCCGAACACAGGAGGACAGAAGAAATTTCCTCCCTAAGTAAATATGGTAAATGTGATATACGCCACCCATATCCCCAATCGGGAGCGGAAGCGTGCTCTAAGGGACGACTACGCGATGGAGCTAGTCGCCCCAAAGTTTAACCCATGGTCTTCTTGTCCGATCACCTTTGATCGCAGGGACCATCCGACCAGTATTCGTCATGGCGGTTCGGCCGCACTAGTCCTTGACCCTATCATTGACGGATTCCACCTCACACGAGTCCTCATGGACGGTGGCAGCAGCTTGAACCTGCTCTATCAGGACACAGTGCG
The DNA here is from genome assembly GCF_002162155.2 of Triticum dicoccoides. Taxonomy (NCBI): domain Eukaryota; kingdom Viridiplantae; phylum Streptophyta; class Magnoliopsida; order Poales; family Poaceae; genus Triticum; species Triticum dicoccoides. The sequence continues at coordinate 156,848,111 of NC_041391.1, forward strand.
CAAAATGGGCATCGATCCCTCAAGGATCAAACCCACCAAAACCACCTTTAAAGGTGTCATACCAGGTGTAGAGGCTTGTTGCACGGGCTCAATCACACTGGAAGTAGTCTTCGGATCTCCGGACAACTTCCAAAGCGAGGAGTTAATCTTTGATATCATCCCCTTCCGCTGTGGCTATCATGCACTGCTCGGACGAACCGCATTCGCTAGATTCAATGCGGTGCCGCACTATGCCTACCTCAAGCTCAAGATGCGCGGACCTCGTGGGGTTATAACAGTCAATGGAAACACAGAGTGCTCCCTCCGTATGGAGGAGCACACTGCGGCCCTCGCAGCAGAAGTACAGAGCAGCCTTCTTAGGCAGACCTCCAATTTGGCAATAAAGCCTCCTGACACCATCAAGTGAGTCTGAAGTACTCTGCAACAAGATCATCCAGCCTGTCCAAAGCTCGCCTAGCAATTCGGGCTCCGTCCCAGTCCCAGTCAGGCGGTGAAATTTGTGCCGTGCGTACATAACTACGCACTTAAAATACCATGGGCATAGACGGAGGCACAACTAGAATGTGGCCCACAATGCGGCTCAACCGCCCTAGGATCCGCATACCTTCATCCTTTTCTTTCTTTCAGGTCCCTATCTTCTTGAGGCTCTTCCGATAACCTGATTATCAGAACCATCACGAGACGGAAACACCAAGGAGGCAAGAAGCTTTGACGTACGAGAGAATCCCCAGGTGGTCTCTGATAACGATTGCTATACCTATTTTTACATACCCGCACGTAGCTCGCTCTTGGTTAGGACATGTCAAATAGTCCTATTTTGCTTATGGCACTACTTGTATACATACGCCTTGACGTATCATCCAAATAACAATGGAAAATAATGTACAGTGTCAGCTTATTATTACATTTCTTTTTCTTTTTCCTTGACTGTTTATTTATTACAAATTGCACCCGTACATTTTGGTACGTTCAGTTCGCCAGGGGCTTCAGTGTGCCCCATAACACGGCAAGAAAAGTCCGAACACTTTCGACAGTGCGGCACCCCGAACTTATAGCATTATATGCATTAGCTCCGAATCATGTCTTGGGTCAATAGTTGGGTTGCCCGGCTCCCATGTTTTGCTGCCTTACATTCCGCTATATCGGCTAAGGTGGCACAGGGAGAACTACTGCGACTGTGTCCTGGTTCTTCCGGACGAGCACCTCAGTAGAGAAAGCCAAAAACTGACTGTCATGATGCGGCGAGAGCTGGTCGCTATTCGAGAGGTTTCAAATCCTTAAAGATTTTTTCCGCTTTGGGCGAGGAATTGGTCTTTGTCCGATTTAGGCGTGTATAGCGCCCCAAGTTCGGCCTTCCGAATACCAGGGGCTATGCCGGAATTTAAAATTATAGAACTTCTATGGCTAAGTGAGGGTGATAAAGCTGTATAGTCCGATTGCCTTGTTCATTGCGCTAGACACCTCCTTAAAGGACCAAAAATTTGGATAAAGAGTGTTTAGATTTATCCTGAACACCCCTGTACTAGTTACATGGGGGCAGAAGCCAACGACTGGCCAACTCTCAGATTTTGTAAGCGGCCGCACAGGAGGTAAAATTTTAAATCAACAAGCGTTATATTGCGCAAATGAACTTGTTTCATATTACAGCATAAAAAGAGTGCATTCACTCAAAGATTACATCCTTCGCACATTGCTCCTCCACAAGGCGGGAGCCCTTCAGGACATTGTCATAATACTTTTCAGGCCCGACGGTGCTCCTTGCCCTTTGGTGGCCCCTCCGTCATCAGCTTATCGACATCCATCTTTGCCCAGTGCACTTTTGCGCGGGCAAAGGCCATTCAAGCACCTTCAATGCAAATTGACCGCTTTATGACTTCGAGCCGTGGGCAGGCATTCACAAGCCGCTTCATGAGGCCGAAGTAGCTGCTGGGCAAAGGCTCGGCAGGCCACAGCCGGACTATGAGGTCCTTCATGGCCAGTTCGGCCACCTTGTGCAGTTCGACCAGTTGCTTCAGCTGGTCGCTCAAGGGCATCGGATGTTCTGTCCCAAGATATTGAGACCATAACAACTTCTCCGTCGAGCTCCCTTCTTCGGCTTGGTAGAACTCTGCGGCATCAGATATGCTGCACGGTAGATCTGCGAACGCTCCTGGAGAGCTCCAAATTCGTGTAAGTAAAAGGAAAGTCTCCTTCACATGATTGCTTTGCATAATGAATGCCTTACCCGCCGCAATCTTCTTGACCGCCTGAATCTCCTGGAGGGCCTTTTGGGCTTCGGCTTTGGCGTCTTGCATGCTCTGGAGGGCCTTAGCAAGCTCGGACTCTTGAGTCTTAGAGTCACGCTCCAAGGACTCGTATTTCTGGACGAAATCCTGGAGCTCTTGCTGGACCTCGTTGACCCGGGCCTCTTGCTTCTCGCGCTCGGCGCGTTCCTTGGCCACTTTGTCTTCGGCCTCAGATAGCGCCTTCTTAAGGGCCGCCACTTTGGTCGTGGCCCCTATTAAAGTTCATAAATGCTTTTATTAGCGGATACCACTTTTCCTTTATAAATATACATACGGGGTATTACATACCTTGATTTTCCTCGAGCTGCCTCTTCACGAGGCCGAGCTCTCCCTCGGTCCGCTCCAGGTCCCGCTTCAGTGTGGAGACCTCCGCAGTACGAGCGGCAGCGGCCAGCAACAACGTCTGTTTATTCACATAGACATCTTCTATTAGACTCCTGCGAATGTTATTTGATCCTCCGTTCGGCTTTTCTTTCCGAACACCGAACAGAGCATCAGTGGCTACTGTCTATACTATGATATTCTCTTACCTTTTTATTACTTACCTCAAAGCTTGTTAGGAGGCTAGCGCAGGCTTCTGTCAATCCGCTTTTGGCGGAACGGACCTTCTCAATCACCGTACTCAAAAGAGTATAGTGTTCTTCATCAATGGAAGCACCGCGAAGCGCTTCCATCAAGTTGTCCGATGCCTTTGGATGGACAGAGGTCATCGGTACAGGCGGCTCACCCCCCTTAGAGAGAGGCTGCCGGCCTGAATCCGTAACAACTTGGGTTTCCGGAGCCGCATTCAGCTAGGGGCCAAGCTTGCGGCAGCCCCCATTATTGGAGTCCATGGGGGTCTTCCCCCGTGTACCCAGCGACTGGGATTTCGCCTGGGGGTGTCTCCGGAACTGTCTTCCCTTCACCCGGTATCCTTTGAGACAACACCTCGGTGTCGTCCGCGGCCCTGTGGGAGGAGGCTGTCGGGAGTGAATCGATGTTCATCGCCGACGGGCCTAAAGACCCCTCCGAAGAGGAGGATACATCGATGCTGGATTTGGCCGGACTGCAAGCACGCATCTGGCATGGTAAGAAGTAGTAAAACAAATGTACCGGAAATGCTATTGTGTTCGGATACTTATGATTTAGCCAGGGGCTTGTCCCTGGGCTCCCACTCCTTGTCGCTGTAGGTGGCGGTGGTGGAATGGTCCGGGAGGAGGGTTTTCCCCCTCTTGGACACCTCGGCCTCCCCTTGCGGGTAGGCCTTCCTCTTATTCCTCCCCCCGGTGGGGGTGGGGAGGGATTTCCTCTTCCTCCTCCTGGTCTTCAGAGGAGGAGGGCGTCTCGACGTCGTCGGACGTCATGTCCGACGTAACCTTGCGGCAGAGACCTTCTCTGGTCCCCGCGGTATTCTTCTTGGCCTTCTTCTCGGGCACGTCACAGGGCGCCGGAAACAACATCTTCGTTAGAAGAGACGATTCTGGATCTTCAGGTAGTGGAGCCGGACAGTCAATCCGCCCCGCTATCGCTACCCAATCTTGTTGAATCGGCATGGAGGCTTAGATTCCTCCCACAAATGTGCTGGTAAAAGGCACATCTTGCAAAATATAAAAACTTACCGGATTGGTTGGGCGCTTTGCGCTGAGTCCATGATCTTCGGTTATGGGCGGTGGTACCTCAGTGGCCTTGAGCAGCACCTTCTAGACGTCTTCGTGCATCGTGCCAAAGAGCTCTCGCAGCGTCTGGTGTTCGGCCGGGTCGAACCCCCACAGATTGCAAACCCGTCTCTGGCACGGAAGGATCCAGCGGAGGAGCATAACCTGGACCACGTTGACGAGCTTGATTTTCTTGCTTATCATATTTGGACACAGGTCTGAAGTCCGGTCAGTGTTGGGGAACGTAGTAATTTCAAAAAAATTCCTACGCACACGCAAGATCATGGTGATGGCATAGCAATGAGAGGGGAGAGTATTGTCCACGTACCCTCATAGACCGTAAGCGGAAGCGTTATGACAACACGGTTGATGTAGTTGTACGTCTTCATGATCCGACCGATCCAAGTACCGAACGTACGGCACCTTCGAGTTCAGCACACGTTCATCTCGATGACGATCCCCGGACTCCGATCCAGCAAAGTGTCGGGGATGAGTTCCGTCAGCACGACGGCGTGGTGACGATGATGATGTTCTACCAGCGTAGGGCTTCGCCTAAACTCCGCGACGATATGACCGAGGTGGAATATGGTGGAGGGGGGCACCGCACACGGCTAAGGAACGATCACGTAGATCAACTTGTGTGTCCTAGGGTGCCCCCCTGCCCCCGTATATAAAGGAGCAAGGGGGGAGGCCGGCTGGCCCTTGTGGGCGCGCCAAGGAGGAGGAGTCCTCCTCCTAGTAGGAGTAGGACTCCTACTAGGAGGGGGAAAGGAAGGGGGAGAGGGAGAGGGAAAGAGGGGGGCGCCGCCCCCCTCCTAGTCCAATTCGGACCAGAGGGGGAGGGGGCGTGCGGCCCATGCTGTCTGCCCCTCTCTCTCTCCACTAAGGCCCATAAGGCCCATTACTTCTCCCGGGGGGGGGTCCGGTAACCCTCCGGCACTCCGGTTTTCTCCGAAAACGCCCGAAACACTTCTGGTGTCCGAATATAGTCGTCCAATATATCAATCTTTATGTCTCGACCATTTCAAGACTCCTCGTCATGCCCGTGATCACATCCGGGACTCCAAACAAACTTCGGTACATCAAAACTTATAAACTCATAATAAAACTGTCATCGTAACGTTAAGCGTGCGGACCCTACGGGTTCGAGAACTATGTAGACATGACCTAGAACTATTCTCGGTCAATAACCAATAGCGGAACCTGGATGCCCATATTGGCTCCTACATATTCTACGAAGATCTTTATCGGTCAAACCGCATAACAACATACGTTGTTCCCTTTGTCATCGGTATGTTACTTGCCCGAGATTCGATCGTCGGTATCCAATACCTAGTTCAATCTCGTTACCGGCATGTCTTTTTACTCGTTACGTAATGCATCATTCCGTAACTAACTCATTAGCTACATTGCTTGCAAGGCTTATAGTGATGTGCATTACCGAGAGGGCCCAGAGATACCTCTCCGACAATCGGAGTGACAAAACCTAATCTCGAAATACGCCAACCCAACATGTACCTTTGGAGACACCTGTAGTACTCCTTTATGATCACCCAGTTACGTTGTGACGTTTGGTAGCACCCAAAGTGTTCCTCCGGTAAACGGGAGTTGCATAATCTCATAGTTACAGGAACATGTATAAGTCATGAAGAAAGCAGTAGCAACGTACTAAACGATCAAGTGCTAGGCTAACGGAATGGGTCATGTCAATCACATCATTCTCCTAATGATGTGATCCCATTAATCAAATGACAACACATGTCTATGGTTAGGAAACACAACCATCTTTGATTAATGAGCTAGTCAAGTAGAGGCATACTAGTGACTATATGTTTGTCTATGTATTCACACATGTATCATGTTTCCGGTTAATACAATTCTAGCATGAATAATAAACATTTATCATGAAATGAGGAAATAAATAATAACTTTATTATTGCCTCTAGGGCATATTTCCTTCAGTCTCCCACTTGCACTAGAGTCAATAATCTAGATTACAAAGTAATGATTCTAACACCCATGGAGTCTTGGTGCTGATCATGTTTTGCTCGTGAAAGAGGCTTAGTCAACGGGTCTGCAACATTCAGATCCGTATGTATCTTGCAAATCTCTATGTCTCCCACCTGGACTTGGTCCCGGATGGAATTGAAGCGTCTCTTGATGTGCTTGATCCTCTTGTGAAATTTGGATTCCTTTGCCAAGGCAATTGCACCAGTATTGTCACAGAAGATCTTCATTGGTCCCGATGCACTAGGTATGACCCCTAGATCGGAAATGAACTCCTTCATCCAGACTCCTTCATTTGCTGCTTCTGAAGCAGCTATGTACTCCGCTTCACATGTAGATCCCGCCACGACGCTTTGTTTAGAACTGCACCAACTTATAGCTCCACCGTTTAATAAAAATACGTATCCGGTTTGCGACTTAGAATCGTCCGGATCAGTGTCAAAGCTTGCATTGACGTAACCATTTATGACTAGCTCTTTGTCACCTCATATACGAGAAACATATCCTTAGTCCTTTTCAGGTATTTCAGTATGTTTTTGACCGCTGTCCAGTGATCCACTCCTGGATTACTTTGGTACCTTCCTGCCAAGCTTATTGCTAAGCACACGTCAGGTCTGGTACACAGCATTGCATACATGATAGAGCCTATGGCTGAAGCATAGGGAACATCTTTCATTTTCTCTCTATCTTCTGTTGTGGTCGGGCATTGAGTCTGACTCAACTTCACACCTTGTAGTACGGGCAAGAACCCTTTCTTTGCCTGATCCATTTTGAACTTTTTCAAAACTTTATCAAGGTATGTGCTTTGTGAAAGTCCTATTAAGCGTCTTGATCTATCTCTATAAATCTTGATGCCCAATATGTAAGCAGCTTCACCGAGGTCTTTCATAGTAAAACTTTTATTCAAGTATCCCTTTATGCTATCCAGAAATTATATATCATTTCCAGTTAATAATATGTCATCTACATATAATATCAGAAATGCTACAGAGCTTCCACTCACTTTCTTGTAAATACAGGCTTCACCGCAAGTCTGTATAAAACTATATGCTTTGATCAACTTATCAAAGCGTATATTCCAACTCCGAGATGCTTGCACCAGTCCATAGATGGATTGCTGGAGCTTGCATATTTTGTTAGCACCTTTAGGATTGACATCACCTTCTGGTTGCATCATATACAACTCTTCTTTAAGAAAACCATTAAGGAATGCAGTTTTGACATCCATTTGCCAGATTTCATAAATTGTGGCAATTGCTAACATGATTCAGACAGACTTAAGCATCGCTACAGTTGAGAAAATCTCATTGTAGTCAACACCTTGAACTTGTCAAAAACCTTTTCGCGACAAGTCGAGCTTTGTAGATAGTAACACTACTATCAAGGTCCGTCTTCCTCTTGAAGATCCATTTATTTTCTATGGTTTGCCGATCATCAGGCAAGTCCACAAGTCCACACTTTGTTCTCATACATGGATCCTATCTCAGATTTCATGGCCTCCAGCCATTTTGCGGAATCTGGGCTCATCATCGCTTCCTCATAGTTCGTAGGTTTATCATGGTCTAGTAACATGACTTTCAGAACAGGATTACCATACCACTCTGGTGCGGAACGTACTCTGGAAGACCTACGAGGTTCTGTAGTAACTTGATCTGAAGTTTCATGATCATCATCATTAGCTTCCTCACTAATTGGTGTAGGAATCACTGGAACTGATTTCAGTGATGAACTATTTTCCAATTTGGGAGAAGGTACAGTTACCTCATCAAGTTCTACTTTCCTCCCACTCACTTCTTTCGAGAGAAACTCCTTCTCTAGAAAGGATCCATTTTTAGCAACGAATATCTTGCCTTCGGATCTGTGATAGAAGGTGTACCCAACAATTTCCTTTGGGTATTCTATGAAGACGCACTTCTCCGATTTGGGTTTGAGCTTATCAGGATGATACTTTTCACATAAGCATTGCAGCCCCAAACTTTAAGAAACGATAACTTGGGTTTCTTGCTAAACCACAGTTCATATGGTTAAGTCTCAACGGATTTAGATGGTGCCCTTTTAACATGAATGCAGCTGTCTCTAATGCATAACCCCAAAACAATAGTGGTAAATCAGTAAGAGACATCATAGATCGCACCACATCCAATAAAGTGCGGTTACGACGTTCGGACACATCATAACATTGTGGTGTTCCAGGTGGCGTGAGCTGTGAAACTATTCCACATAGTTTTAATTGAAGACCAAACTCGTAACTCAAATATTCGTCTCCGTGATCAGATCGCAGAAACTTTATTTTCTTGTTACGATGATTTTTCCACTTCACTCTGAAATTCTTTGAACCTTTCAACTATTTCAGACTTATGTTTCACCAAGTAGATATACTCATATCTGCTTAAATCATCTTGTGAAGGTCAGAAAATAACGATACCCGCCACGAGCATCAACACTCATTGGACCACATACATCGGTATGTATTATTTCCAATAAGTCACTAGCTCGTTCCATTGTTCCGGAGAACGGAGTTTTAGTCATCTTTCCCAAAAGGCACGGTTCGCAAGCATCAAATGATTCATAACCAAGTGATTTCGAAAATCCATCTTTATGGAGTTTATTCATGCGCTTTACACCGATATGACCCAAACGGCAGTGCCACAAATAAGTTGCACTATCATTATTAACTTTGCATCTTTTGGCATCAATATTATGAATATGTGTATCACTACGATCGAGATCCAACAAACTATTTTCATTGGGTGTATAACCATCAAAGGTCTTATTCATGTAAACAGAATAACAATTATTCTTTAACTTCAAATGAATAACCGTATCGCAATAAACATGATCAAATCATATTGATGCTCAACGCAAATGCTAAATAACATTTATTTAATTTTAACACTAATCTCGAAAATATAGGGAGTGTGTGATGATGATCATATCAATCTTGGAACTATTTCCAACACTCATCGTCACTTCCCCTCAACTAGTCTCTGTTTATTATGTAACTCCTGTTTCGAGTTACTAATCTTAGCAACCGAACAAGTATCAAATACTCAGGGGCTACTATAAACACTAGTAAGGCACACATCAAACACCTGTATATCAAATATACCCTTGTTCACTTTGCCATCCTTCTTATCCACCAAACATTTAGGACATTTCCGCTTCCAGTGTCCATTTCCTTTGCAGTGTAAGCACTCAGTTTCAGGCTTTGGTCTAGCTTTGGTCTTCTTCACAGGAGTGACAACTTGTTTGCCATTCTACTTGAAGTTTCCCTTTCTTTCCCTTTGCCGTTTTCTTGAAACTAGTAGTCTTGTCAATCATCAACACTTGATGCTCTTTCTTGATTTCTACCTTCATCGATTTCAACATCACGAAGAGCTCGGGAATCGTTTTCGTCATCCCTTGCATACTATGGTTCATCACGAAGTTCTAGTAACTTAGTGATGGTGACTGGAGAATTCTGTCAATCACTATCTTATCTGGAAGATTAACTCCCACTTGATTCAAGGGATTGAAGTACCCAGACAATCTGAGCACATGCTCACTAGTTGAGCGATTCTCCTCCATCTTTTAGCTATAGAACTTGTTGGAGACTTCATATCTCCCAACTCGGGTATTTGCTTGAAATATTAACTTCAATTCCTAGAATATCTCATATGGTCCATGACGTTCAAAACATCTTTGAAGTCTCGATTCTAAGCCGTTAAGCATGGTGCACTAAACTATCAAGTAGTCATCATATTGAGCTAGCCAAACGTTCATAACGTCTGCATCTGCTCCTGCAATAGGTTTGTCACCTAGCGGTGCATCAAGGACATAATTCTTCTGTGCAGCAATGAGGATAAACCTCAGATCACGGATCCAATCCGCATCATTGCTACTAAAATCTTTCAACACAATTTTCTCTAGGAACATATCAAAATAAACATATGAAAGCAACAACGCGAGCTATTGATCTACAACATAGTTTGCAAAATACTACCAGGACTAAGTTCATGATAAATTTAAGTTCAATTAATAATATTACTTAAGAACTCCCACTTAGACAGACATCTCTCTAGTCATCTAAGTGATCACGTGATCCATATCAACTACACCATGTCCGATCATCACGTGAGATGGAGTAGTTTCAACGGTGAACATCAATATGTTGATCATATCTACTATATGATTCACGCTCGACCTTTCGGTCTCCGTGTTCCGAGGCCATATCTGTTATATGCTAGGCTCGTCAAGTTTAACCTGAGTATTCCGCGTGTGCAACTGTTTTCCACCCGTTGTATTTGAACGTAGAGCCTATCACACCCGATCATCACGTGGTGTCTCAGCACGAAGAACTTTCGCAACAGTGCATACTCAGGGAGAACACTTCTTGATAATTTTCAGTGAGAGATCATCTTAAAATGCTACCGTCAATCAAACACTACTAGAAAAACCCCTACTAATGGCGCACCTAGTATGGCCATTAATGGCGCATCTGTGGTGCGCCATTAACAGCACGCCATTAGTAATTTTTACTAATGGCGCACCACCTGGTGCGCCATTAGTATCTGGTATACTAATGGCGCACCGCGGGTGCGCCATTAGTATAGGCCAGGATGCGCCATTAGTATGCCTCCCAGGGGCCATGTATATCCAGGTGCTTTGGCATACTAATGGCGCACCACCACTGGATGCGCCATTAGTAACCATGGCATATTAATGGCGCACTTACCAGTGATGCGCCATTAGTATGCTTTGTCATACTAATGGCGCACTGTCATGTGATGCGCCATTAGTATGAATATTAGTTTTTTTTTTATTTTTTTATTTTCTGTTTTTTGCACAGGTTACAAAATGTATAATTTGACAAAATAGAGACAGCACACATCAACAACAGATTCATCGAATACAATAGAAGATTAGTCTTTGAATACAATTCATCATATTAGTCTCCGAATACAATTCATCATATTAGTCTCTGAATTGAAAAGACCGAACAAAAATAGAACATTATATTACAAGTCTCGAGACCGCGAGTAGCGAGTTTGTCTTCACATTACAAGTCGATATCGATCATCTAAACTACCATCACATAGAAGAGAGCTGCGGTCATCACGATGAGCATCATCATGATGAAACTCGTCTTCATCCGGTTCCTCCAACGCTCCCTCCCCTCTCCCGCTAGATAGCGGGCGTATCTAGATTCGGCCTCGGCCCTAGTGGTGTACCCTTTGTAACTGTTACCGCTGAATCGGTGAACCTGTCTCCGACACTCCTCCCAGTCATCGTAGACTCCGGGAACCTTACCCTTGTACACGACATACGTCGGCATCGCTATGCACTAGCCAAACGAAACGTTAGTACCAATTCACAAACAATACATAAGCAATATATAATTATGCAACAGAACGATCGGAAGAGAAAAGCAAGACATTAATAGCATCGATTACATCTAAGTTGAACGACTCTCAAAACCAAAGAGACATACTACAAGTTCATTAAAGTTTAATTACAACATGAGCCAATCGATGTTTCAGAACTAGACACAGCATCACTGCTTTCGACTCGACTCAAGGGACCGGAGCGTGGATGAAGCCGCCGTCTTCGTGGGAGTCATGAAATAACGGTCGTTGTCAGCCTGCATTTGTAGCATTGTGTCGATGTCACTGTTGGACGGTTGATTTCTGAGGTAGAACTACCCCGAGGTACGAAGGACATCTTGATGGATGATTTCCGCAAACTCCGACTGGATGCGAAAGAATTCTTGTCGGAGGTCCGCGTCCTGGATTGCCGACACGCTCGCGGGCCAATCTTTGAGTTTACTCGGTAGCAGAAGTTGATGATGGTCCCGTACGATCGCCCGCATGTGATGGATGGCGTAGTAGGCACGCTTCTGACCGCCAGGCGGCTGCTTGACGCAGTAGAATGTCGTATTGTGGGAGAACACGTGCTTGCCGTACTTACGAATAGGCCTGGTGAAGGTGCCTCCAGATTTGGCGTAGCCGGGGAGAACATCATCAAGAACCTTCTTGACATTTGTGTAGTCTACGTTCGACTGACGGTCCGGGTCGAAATACGTGGCAATGGAATATTTGGGGCTTAGGAGGATGAGCGTGCAACGTGTGTCACTGCAGAAAACACGGGATGTTAAAAGAAAAACGATCGAAATGTAAGAATTCATATGTTACGGGCCGGTTGAGGGGAGGACTTACTCACGAAAGTAAGGCACGAGGAAGTTATCCTTATCTTGGTTTGCCAGAATGACGCCTTCGAGGTAAGAACTCGCGACTTGCCGGTCCCTAGCGCTGCCCAAGATCTTGGCACGCATGTAGAAGGGGTCGACTATCACGATGTCCGGGGTCTTGTCGCGAATGATCCGCATCTCCATACTCAGCGAAAATAGCCGAACGAAGGTGTAGTGCAGCGGATGAAGGTTCAACATAACGTGGATGTCATCAAAATGCAGGACGATCGTACGCCCGATGGAGTTATCCACAAAGCCCTTGCCCTCTGGCACCTTGGCCGCGAAAACTGGGTATGCCACATCCTTCTCCCTGAGACGCCGCTTCTCCAAAGAAAGAACACTGTCATGCAGACTCCGCATAGCACCGGTTGCAGCATTGAGCATATTTGTCGGTAGCATCGCCCTACCCGCCACATGCACCCTCCTCGAGATATCCTGCGGTGAAGGTGGCCCGTCCTGAGCACGGATCGTACTCGGTGCCGGCTGGCTCGCACCCTTCTTAGTCTTTCTTTTGCGTGCCTTCTTCTTCTCCTGTAATGGGACCGAGTTCTGCTCACAAACTGCCTTCTTGAGTGTGTTGGGGCTGATAATATTTCGCACCTCGCCTATCTGAGGCTCGGTGAAGTCGGCAGCTGGAGGCGTCTCCTGAGAGCTGAACGTCAGACGGCGCCTGTTGCAACTTGGCTTCTCCGCGGTACCAGCTAGATCGCACACGTCTTTTGTTGGGTTTGGTTCTTGAGAAGGAGGCCCCATGAAGTCGCCATCATACCCATGATCGGCAAAGTACTGATCGACGTTGCCAAATGTATCATCGTCGTCGTCGTCGTTCTGATCCTGTGCCATATGCATGTTTGGATCCAGTGGCATAGGGATGTCCGGCACCGTTACGACGGTCTTGCCATGGGGCCGACTTGGCGCCGGCACGACTGGCGGTGTTGTCTTTGGGGTGGTGTCCCCTGCCCCCAAACGAATCTGGCTCTTCGGCCAAAGCAGGGGCCAGCTCAGGCAGGCGCTGAGGGTCATCACGTCTTCATCGTCGGCCCCGACGGGTCGAATCGGAGGTAACAAGTCGTCGCAGCCTGGCAGCACCCGAACCAGTTGAACCCTAAACAAGTTGGGTGGCATCTGGGTACCGTGGAACAAGGGGTTGCCCGGTTGAACGATTTTGCCCTTGGCGTCATCGACCAACTCGTTGTTCACGAAGTGGAGGAGAGTGCACGGAACGTCGGCGGCGCCCTGCGAAAACATGTAGGGCATCAGGGATGCCCAGTCAAAGGCAAGGAGATGAATTCCTCGGCCGAGAGAGGCTTAATTAGTTACCGTGATGATGGCGTCGAGCTCGGCTAATGTCGACGCACCGCCAACGGCGGGCGTGCAGTTGACGGAGGTGCCGCTTGCTGCAGAGGTGCCGGCCGGCATACACCCGGGTGCATTAAGCTCCCGTGCCGGCGTCGGAGACACCAATGTCGCCTCCGCCGGAGGCACCAATGGCCCCGCCATCGCATTATGCGAGTTGCTGGCCGTGAAGCTAGGAATCGGGGGCGGCCCCTGTTGGCCGCCCGCAATCCACGCACTCAACCTCGAGATCAAGGTAGGCACAAGGGCGGTGATCATCGCTCCGAGTCGTTGTTCCACTTGCTCTTGGACAATCTCCGGAATCCGCGCCACCTGTGCCTTGAGTTCTTGAACCTCTCGCGCCTGGCTTTCCGAGCTGGTATTTTTCTCCTTCCGCACACCAGCGGTATAGTATGACCCCCATTTTGTCGACAAGCCTTTGCCGGCCACACGACCAGCTGACGTCGGCTTACTGAGCTTATCCTTGTTCTTCATTACATTCAACCCCCTATTTAGAGTGGTGTCCCAAGGGTTGCTCTTAGTCGACCCCGCGCTACTGCTTTCAGTCGCCTGCGGAAGGAATGTGAACCATTTAGAAATTTGGCTTCATTAATTAGAATGCAACCATATGGAACTAATTACGCGGGGGTGTATTCCTTACCAGAACAAGCTCAAGCTGCCTGGTCTTTGGATCCGTGGTAAGCTCCTTTGTTTTCGGGTCCTTCTTGTACCGGGCCCTGACAAAGTTCCTGGTCTGCTTGTCACCGTATTTATCGAAGAGGGGCGGTAGGCCTTGCTCGGCACGGTCCGCCTCCTCCTTGTCCCATATAGGCTCCGCCACTCTGTAACCGCCGGGACCGAGTGTGTGTTCTCCTATGTTCAGCTCCCGCATTTGTTTCCCCCACTCACTTGATTGGGAGCTTGCGGTGCTCGAGCAATTGATCTTGAAGTCGTTGTAGTCATCTTCGGTGATCGAAGGATTTTTCTCCTTGATCTTCTGATAACTCTCACCTTTCTCGATCATTCTCTTCACATTGCTTTTCCAAGTAGACAGGGCCTTGCTCATCTTCGTGAGGGCAGCATTGTTCACTTTATTCCCTTTGAGGCTTGTGTTTTCAAATTCAGCGGGGAACTTGTATCGTTCGTGCAGCTTCGTGAAGAGGAGGTTGCGCAAATTCCCTCGGTCAGGATGCCTCAGGTTCTCGGTGTTGATCGAGACGGTGCTCCGGACAATGCACCCGAGCTGAAGCGAGTACCCCTTGACTATTTGTTCGGGCGCCGTTGGATTCCCGTTGGAGTCCACTTCAGTAACTTCCTCCTTGAGGGTGCGGAGCACGATCGGGCGCCGGTCCTTCCGTTGCCTCTTCGGTTGGCTGCCATCTGTGCGTGCGCCGCCATCATCAGTGGTGGCATCCTCGGCGGCACCATCAGTGGTGTCATCAGTGTGGTCATCCTCGGCGGCACCATCCGTGGTCTCAGGATCGGTGGGGAAGGCGGCGGCCTCATACAAGTGAGGTTGTTCCTCCATCTCCTGGGACAGCTCCCAGAATGCCTTGCCGCCCAAACCCCCGGCCTCATCGTTGTGGGCCATGTTTCTCTCTAAATAGAAACAAAGTTTGGTCAAAAAGTTGGTTATTGTCAAGGAACAAGATCATGGTCTCATCATTTAGGGTTTGTCGACACCGAGGCATCCTAAAATCTAAGCTTTTATCATTGAGGGTTTTTCGACGCCGAGGCACCCTAAAAGCCTAACCTTTCATCATTTCGGTTTTTATCGACACCGAGGCACCCTAAAAGCCATGCATTAGTCACAAGTACACCAGGGCACTTGATCCTACTTAATTAACTACTAAGATACCCCGGCCCATGCATTAGTCACAAGTACCCCATATGTCCTATTTTTAGCAAAGTCATGCTAAAATTCACGGAAAATTTCAGCATGACCTTTGCTGAAAATAGGACATATGGAGTACCCGAATTTGCCGGAACGGAAGTTAATCGACATTCCGGCAAACTCAAGGGCCTCTCGAGGTACCTGCAAAATCATTATCCCAGGTGGACATGGATGCAATGTCACATGTCACATGGATCCCACACCCACAGGAGCTGGTGAAGCTTCATGTGTATTTCACGAAAACCAGCCTGACTAAAGAGCTTTATGTAGAAAACAAATCACTCCACCAGCTCACACAGGATCATCCCTCTAAGCAATTACTCAAAATGGGCACTAGCAGCAAAATGAACATTTTACAATCTGAACTTTTTTTGTCATCTATGTGCTCATTTAACTTTGATCCAAATAGTATCAAAGTTCTTAGGAACAAGCAGCTCTGCTAACAAAGAACAGTAAAAATGGGGCTTGCCTTAAGATGGGAAGTAAAGTTGCAAAAACTATCACAAAGAACAGTAAAAATGGAACATAGCTCAGCATTTGTATTGATAGGAACAAACATAAAATCAAACCATGGGCATCTACTAGCTAGACCAACATAAAATTTTGACTGGAGTTACATAAGGGGAAATTGATGTGATGAATGGCAGTTTGGGAGCTGAGCTGATCATGTCCATGTATTCTAATTCTACAGTAAGATGGCATTGCTGTTGGTACCAATTTATTTGTTCACAAAGATACATTTTTGGTAATGCATGGACAACATCACCTTTTATTTATCATGGTTGGTTCTGTTCCATAATTATATCAGTCCAGAGTGTCTTATTAGATATCAGACTGAATTGTAATGCACCCATTCTAAAACTTTAAGTGAAAATAACCCTTGGTGTTTGATATGCATAACAATGAAAGATGTTGGTTCACATCTTTTACTGATAGTTTGGTGGTTTTATTTTTCTAGCCCACCGTCAATCACTTGGTAGCCATGACAGAGAAACCGCGGGGCAAATATTGTGAGTAGCTAATAAGGGCTCAAAAAAGACTTTAATATGTCTGATGATCCAATAGATTGGTATCTATCATCTGCTACCAACATGTATTTTTTTTTTGAGAGAGATGGACTACCAACGTGTATTATGCTATTTAATTAAAGCTCATGCCATGCTTATCTTACATCAGATTTATTTATTCTAAGCTATAGTTATTTGCCAGTTGCTTGGCAGTACGTACTAGACATTGTGGCATCATGCATGCTGCGTGAGGTGAGGTGAGAGCTCAACTACCATGGGCATCAAACATAAAATTTTGACTGGAGTAACAGAGGCATAAAAGTAGAAATTACAGGTTTCTGAATCTGAACTTTTTTAGTTAACAGACTAACAAAAGCACCTTTTCTGGCATTATATTCAACATATATGAGATGAAACAAATTGTACGACGCATAACTAGTCTGATGGGATGCTAAAAAACATACATCTGATTCCTAGCAGTCAGATCGATTATTTTGCTTCTAAGGTCAGAGGATCATGCTGATTAAGGTTCTGTTTTTAAACTAAGTTACACAAAGAAAATGCACCTAAGCACCAAGAGGAACTGTTACAACTCCATAAGGTATATCCAAGAAAGATTAGATTCAGAAGTGCTGGCTACTGCTAGTGAATGGAGCTGACAGTTATACAGTGTCAATTGATAGTAAGTAGAGTGAGATGATCAAACGTTTGTGCTGAATAGTAGTGGCAGTGTAATGTTAACTAAATACAGTTGGCAGTGTATATAGTGCATTTTTCTTCTTCTTTCGTTGAGTAGCATAAATTAGACCTATCATTGTGTAAGATGCAGGAGTACTTCTTATACTCTGTGGCATTGCCATACTTAGCCAAGAGTCCCCATTTCTTATATTCTGTGAGATGCAGTCATCTTTTACTCCAGTTCTTATAGTATTTTGGAGTACATTGCCTGTTATGCTGCTTGCAAGGTTAGCATAGGTTCAGAAATGGGGACTAAAAAACAGTGATTTAATTCTCCAATTCAATTTTCATTTTCAAGTTTAAATTTGAATATCAACAGTAGTGATTTTACACCTAGTTCAACAGTGATTTTACCTCGATTTCAACGGTAATTTCAGCAGCAGAGTCGGGGGCGGGGACTAAAAAATCTTAACCCTAACAGCATAGCATGTCTCTCAAAAAGAGAAGCAATGGTTCCATCCTCTTAATTCTTCAATAATTACATTCTATCAATCATAATGACATAGTTGAACAAATTATATGCAAAATTATGTGTATGAGTTCATCAGTTCATCTACTTGTGCACTACATCTAGTGAGAGAAGGAAGCCCGGTAATGTGTACTACAAAATTATGAACTCATACGCATCTAGCCGAAATCATAATGTACTGCAAAATTATGCATATGAGTCAAATTCAGATGGATGGAGATGTACTGGAAAATCACATTGATATACTGCAAAATTATGTGTATGTGTAGTGTAAAGTACAGAAGGGGATGAGTTACCTCACTATCTCTCTCTGAAGAAGGCTTGATCAGGGGATGAGGGGTATCAACTGCGGTCGGCCGGCGTCAGGGAGATCCGGCGGTGGGCCGGCGATCGCCTCCAGCCACGGAGATCGCCTCCAGCCACGTCTCCTCCACGAGCAGCTCCAGACTTGGCAAGGCGGAGGTTGCGGCGCGCGCGGGCGAGGGCGAGGTTGGTGTCGGCCCTGCGGCGCTGCTCCGGCGAGAGTGGGGTGGGGTCGGAGGGGAGGAAGAGGAGGATGGGGAGAGGGAGGCGTCGGTGGTGTGGTGTGGACGGGGCGGCGCTG
>NC_041391.1:156867203-156873585 GCF_002162155.2 Triticum dicoccoides
GGTCGGAGGGGAGGAAGGGGAGGATGGGGAGAGGGAGGCGTCGGTGGTGTGGTGTGGACGGGGCGGCGCTGGTGTCGGGGCGGCGTCGAGGGCGGCGGGGCGGCGGCGTCGGGAGAGGAGAGGGGAAGGGGATCGCGGGCGAGGGCGAGGGAGAGAGGGGATCGATACGAAGTAGGGGCACAATACTAATGGCGCACCACCCCTCGGTGCGCCATAAGTACATACATGCTAATGGCGCACCTCACCCAGGTGCGCCATTAGTATTTTTTTTACTTCTGCCCGAGCCAACATGTTATCTACCACCAGACCTGATACACATCAAGTCTTCTCTACTAGTTCGACTGGTCGGCGGCGGCGGTTGAGTAGGGGAGGGGTGCGGGGGGTCGGCGGCGGCGGTTGAGTAGGGGAATCGAGAGGGTGCGGGCGGTCGGCGGCGGCGGCCGGTGGACCAGATCTGGCGAGGTGGGATAGCGATCGAGATGGAGGAGGATCGAGATCGAGTGTCCATGAAATTAAAAAATATTCATGATAGTTCAAAAAGTGCCCATGAAATATAATCGAGAAATGAAGTCTACGATTTAAATACAATCGATCTTAGCTAGCTATCTGTTCACAATCTTCTTGCCCTTCTTTTTCGCAAATGGAGTTCTTCTATGGAATGGACGTCCTTTAGGTAGGGTGGTCCTGCTTCTTCTTGTGGTGTATGCTGCTACTTCATCATCGTCGTCATGTTCGATCCTCGGGTTGCCGTACTTGTCGAAGTCTTGCTCATTGGCTACTCCATCCATTCCGATGATCTTCCTTTTGCCTCTCCTCATGACAACACGACTGGGCTTTGGCGGGTCGGTAATGAAGAAGCATTGGTCCACTTGGGAAGCCAGTACCCATGGCTCATTTTTCGCGGTGACGTTTGCGCCCGCGGTCTTGGATTTGGCTTCGGGTATAACCATGGTGGTGAAATACCGGTCTTCTTTTATGACGTTCTTGGCCCATCTGACACGGAACATCGGGACCTTCTCTCCAGCGTAGCTCAGCTCCCAGATCTCCTCGATCCTTCCGTAGTATCTGTCCTTGTCGTTACCGGTGTAGGATTCCATCGTTACCCCGGAGTTCTGATAACCATCGCTCTTCATGTCCTTGGCCTCGGTGTAGAATGTGTAGCCGTTGATATCGTATGCCTCATAGGTCATCAGGTTGTGCTCGGCGCCCTGTGACAAGGCGAATATGAGTTGTTCTTCCGCGGAAGAATCCTCATGTAAAGGGTACGACAGAAGCTTCTGCTTGAACCAACGCGTGAAACATGAGTTGTGCTCTTTGAGTATATCTCCGTCCGTCCTCTGTTGGCCTCGGTCATTGTACGTCTTCTTAATAAAGGTTTCATGCTCTACCACCCAAGGATCGACCACGTCTATGTGTTGTAGCGCGACTAGGTTTGCTCTTTCAAAGTCGGCGAGTCGACCCTCGAAGTCGACATGCATTTCGCGGCGACCCTCACGGTGACCCCATCCAGCGAGCCTGCCGAGGTGCCTGTTGACGGGCAGACCAACGGGGTTCTCGATGCCTAGATAATTCGTGCAGTAGGAGATGCACTCTTCGGTCAGAAAGCCCCTGGCTATGCTTCCCTCTGGACGTGACATGTTGCGAACGTATCCTTTGATGACACCATTCATCCTTTCGAATGGCATCATGCTGTGCAGGAACGTCGGCCTGAGTTGGATGATATCCTCCACTATATGGACCAGCAGATGCACCATAACGTCGAAGAATGCGGGCGGGAAGTACATCTCAAGCTCGCATAGTATCACCACGATCTCTTCCTGTAGCCTTCTGAGTTGCCTCACGCCAATCGACTTCCGAGAGATGACGTCGAAGAAGTTGCATAGGCCAAATAGCGTTTCACGGACGTGCGCGTCCATGATCCCACGGATTACAACTGGAAGTATCTGCGTCATCAGCACGTGACAGTCGTGAGACTTCATCCCGCTGAACTTCTGCTTCGCTGGGTCTAGGTATCTGCTTATCTTCCCCGCGTAACCGTAAGGAAGTTTTACTCCTAGGAGGCAGGTGAAAAACTGCTCGATCTCCTCCTGACTTAGAGTGAAGCACGCAGGAGGGTAGTCATTTCCGGTCTTCTTGGCCTTTTTGCCTTTGCGACGACTTTCTGTGTCCTGCTTCGCCTCATCATCATCATCATCATCATCATCATCATATATAGCGTGAAGCTCCTGCCTGATGCCCATTGATTTCAAGTCTGCCCTTGCTTTCGGCTCATCTTTGGTCCTCTCTGGCATGTTGAGCAGGGTACCAAGCAGACTCTCGCACACGTTCTTCGTGATATGCATGACATCAAGGCTGTGAGGCACACGGTGGATCTTCCAGTACGGCAAGTCCCAGAAAACAGACCTCGTTTTCCATACCTTCAGCAGCGGCTCTGGCGCCTTTTGCTTCTTTCCCGGCAGTGGGCAGTCTTTCCAATTTTTCAACAGCTTGTCTATTTCCTCGCCGCTCCTCGTACACGGGCGTTTTCGGGGTTCGGTTTCACCATCGAACAGATCCTTGCGTTTCCTCCACGGGTCATCGTCGCGAAGCCACCTTCGATGTCCCATGAACACGGTTTTCGAAGACCCGGGATCTCTATCTAGCTGGCGATATGTTGTGTCATCCATGCACCTTACGCATCCACAAAATCCGTGGACTACCTGCCCCGCAAGATATCGGTAACCGAGATAGTCGTGCATCGTCGTGAGCAGTGCGGCTCTCATAGGGAAATATTCTTTCTCTGCGGCATCCCACGTATTGGCTGGCGTTTTCCACAGCGTGTCAATCTCCTCTTTCAGCAGCCCCAGATACAGATTGATGTCGTTCCCTGGTTGTTTCGGCCCTTCAATTAGCATACTCATGTGAATGTACTTCCTCTTCATGCACAACCAGGGGGGAAGGTTGTACATCCACACGAACACAGGCCAGGTGCTATGTGTGCTTCTCTGGCTGCCAAACGGATTGACTCCATCAGTGCTCGCGCCCAGCATGATGTTCCTTGGATCGTTCCCAAATTCTGGGTATTCGAAGTTCAATGCTTGCCACTGGCTCGCATCCTTAGGGTGACTCAGCATCTTGTCTTTTTTATCTATCTCCGGATCATTTGCATCATCTTCTCGCTTCTTCTCCTCCCTATCGGCGTGCCAACGCAGGAGCTTTGCTACCTTAGGGTCCGCGAAATACCGCTGCAGACGAGGAGTGATCGGAAAGTACCACACCACTTTTCGAGGAGCTTTCTTCCTCTTCTTGTATCGAGTGACACCGCACACCGGACATATGGTAGACTCCGCGTGCTCGTCCTGATAAATGATGCAATTGTTCATGCACACATGGTATTTCACGTGCGGTAAATCCAGAGGACACACGATTTTCTTCGCCTCCTCCAAACTGGTCGGGCACTTGTTCCCCTTGGGAAGACGTTCGTGCCAGAATGACATGTTCTCGTCGAAGCATGCGTCGGTCATTTTGTGTTTTACCTTCATCTCCAGAGCCATGAGCGTTACTTTTAGGCGGGTATCCTCGGGCCTGCATCCTTCATACAATGGAGTAACCGTGTCTAACTCAAGTTGATCCATCTTGGCTTTCTCTCGGGCGGCAGCTCTTGCGTTATCCGTCTGCTTGAGAAGCAGCTCTTGAATATGAGGGTCCTGCACCCAGCCCATCGATGGTCCAGCGTCGTCTGCTCCGCCGGCATCATCATCATGTCTTGCATCTTCTACATGATGACTGTGTACAGCATCACCGTCGTGATCATCTCCTGGGGATTCTTCGTCTTCTCGCCCCCCCGAGCCGTGGTGGTTGTCTTGCTGCCCTTCCTCATTTCTTGCCCGGCCCCCATGGACGACTTCGTAGTCATCTTCATCACCTTGCCACCGATAGCCATCCATGAAACCATGCAAGAGTAGGTGGTCCCGCACCTGCCCGGAATCCGGGTCCGCAATAAGGCTATTCAGCTTGCATCTTCGACACGGACATCTTATCTCCGTCTCGTTCTTTTGAAGCATCTCGGCCTTCGCGGACCTCAAAAACCTATTCACGATGCCTTCGGTCATCATGCGGACCATGGTCGCCTGCGGGGTAGAGCAAAACGATATTTTAGAACCAAGAAAAAATTTGGCATGACTTTCCCTAAAAATAGGACCAAAAAGAATGCTTAATGCCAAAATTCTCGCCGAAACGGAAATGAATCAACATTCTGGCAAAATATTGGCAACTATCGCATTTCAAATACCGGTACACCTCCAAACACAAACACATATGCAACACCACAAACATATGCAACACCACGAACATACATAGATCTAGCTAGGCCATAAAAAGTGCATGTGCACATTGTTGTAGGGAGAACAACATAAATATAGCTTCCCCACTTACTTACCTAGCAAAACAAGGTAACTTAACCACTTAATTTGAATGAATCTATGGTGGAAATGAGGTGAAAAAGAGGAGGCACCCGAGACAAGGAGGAGGCGGTGGAGAGAATGAAGTGGGGAGAAAGTGAGTGTGGGAGGAGAGGCTGTCCAAAATATCTTGTTGCTGCCCACTTACTAATGGCGCACCAGCAACAAATGCGCCATTAGTAATCCAGGTTACTAATGGCGCACCCCCTGGTGGTGCGCCATTAGTACTTTTGCAAAAAAAGGAATAAAAACAATAATAAAAAAATAACATTAGTGGCGCACCTTCTGGCTGGTGCGCCATTACTAGTTACAACTAGTAATGGCGCACCACCAGTGGATGCGCCATTAGTATGTTTGGACAGGCACACTAGTTCAAAAAAAAAATTGGTACTAATGGCGCACCGTGAGCAGGGTGCGCCATTAGTAGTTTCAACACTAATGGCGCATCAGAAGGTGGTGCGCCATTAGTATATACTAATGGCGCACCACATGTCTGGTGCGCCATTAGTGTCATTTCCATCTATAGCCCTTTTCCTAGTAGTGAAAGCAATATAAGATGCATAAAGGATAAACATCACATGCAATCAATATAAGTGATATGATATGGCCATCATCATCTTGTGCTTGTGATCTCCATCTTCGAAGCACCGTCGTGATCACCATCATCACCGGCGCGACACCTTGATCTCCATCGTAGCATCGTTGTCATTACGCCATCTATTGCTTCTACGACTATCGCTACCGCTTAGTGATAAAGTAAAACAATTACAGGGCGTTTGCATTTCATACAATAAAGCGACAACCATATGGCTCCTGCCAGTTGCCGATAACTTCGGTTACAAAACATGATCATCTCATACAATAAAATATAGCATCACGTCTTGACCATATCACATCACAACATGCCCTGCAAAAACAAGTTAGACGTCCTCTACTTTGTTGTTGCAAATTTTACGTGGCTGCTACGGGCTGAGCAAGAACCGTTTTTACCTACGCATCAAAACCACAACAATAGTTCGTCAAGTTAGTGCTGTTTTAACCTTCGCAAGGACCGGGCGTAGCCACACTCGATTCAGCTAAAGTGAGAGAGGCAGACACCCGCCAGTCACCTTTAAGCCCGAAAGCTCATAACGGTGAAACCAGTCTCGCGTAAGCGTACGCGTAATGTCGGTCCGGGCCGCTTCATCTCACAATACCGCTGAGCCAAAGTATGACATGCTGGTAAGCAGTATGACTTGTATCGCCCACAACTCACTTGTGTTCTACTCGTGCATATGACATCTACGCATAAAACCAGGCTCGGATGCCACTGTTGGGGAACGTAGTAATTTCAAAAAATTTCCTACGCACACGCAAGATCATGGTGATGGCATAGCAACAAGAGGGGAGAGTATTGTCCACGTACCCTCGTAGACCGTAAGCGGAAGCATTATGACAACGCGGTTGATGTAGTCGTACGTCTTCACGATCCGACCGATCCAAGTACCGAACGTACGACACCTCCGAGTTCAGCACACGTTCAGCTCGATGACGATCCCCGGACTCCGATCCAGCAAAGTGTCGGGGATGAGTTCCGTCAGCACGACAGCGTGGTGACGATGATGATGTTCTACCGGCGCAGGGCTTCGCCTAAACTCCGCGACGTTATGACCGAGGTGGAATATGGTGGAGGGGGGCACCGCACATGGCTACGGAATGATCACATAGATCAACTTGTGTGTCCTAGGGTGCCCCCTGCCCCCGTATATATAGGAGCAAGGGGGGAGGCCGACCGGCCCTTGTGGGCGCGCCAAGGAGGAGGAGTCCTCCTCCTAGTAGGAGTAGGACTCCCTCTTTCCTAGTCCTACTAGGAGGGGGAAAGGAAGGGGGAGAGGGAGAGGGAAAGAGGGGGGCGCCCCCCCTCCTAGTCCAATTCGGACCAGAGGGGAAGGGGGCGCGCGGCC
>NC_041391.1:156873706-156880584 GCF_002162155.2 Triticum dicoccoides
CCCATTACTTCTCCGTGGGGGGGGGGGGTTCCGGTAACCCTCCGGCACTCCGGTTTTCTCCGAAAACGCACGGAATAGTTACGGTGTCCAAATATAGTCGTCCAATATATCAATCTTTATGTCTCGACCATTTCGAGACTCCTCGTCATGCCCGTGATCACATCCGGGACTCCGAACAAACTTCGGTACATCAAAACTTATAAACTCATAATAAAACTGTCATCGTAACGTTAAGCGTGCGGACCCTATGGGTTCGAGAACTATGTAGACATGACCTAGAACTATTCTCGGTCAATAACCAATAGCGGAACCTGGATGCCCATATTGGCTCCTACATATTCTACGAAGATCTTTATCGGTCAAACCGCATAACAACATACGTTGTTCCCTTTGTCATCGGTATGTTACTTGCCCGAGATTCGATCGTCGGTATCCAATACCTAGTTCAATCTCATTACTGGCAAGTCTTTTTACTCGTTACGTAATGCATCATTCCATAACTAACTCATTAGCTACATTGCTTGCAAGGCTTATAGTGATTTGCATTACCGAGAGGGCCCAGAGATACCTCTCCGACAATCGAAGTGACAAAACCTAATCTCGAAATACGCCAACCCAACATGTACCTTTGGACACACCTGTAGTACTCGTTTATAATCACCCAGTTACGTTGTGACGTTTGGTTGCACCCAAAGTGTTCCTCCGGTAAACGGGAGTTGCATAATCTCATAGTTACAGGAACATGTATAAGTCATGAAGAAAGCAATAGCAACATACTAAACGATCAAGTGCTAGGCTAACGGAATGGGTCATGTCAATCACATCATTCTCCTAATGATGTGATCCCATTAATCAAATGACAACACATGTCTATGGTTAGGAAACACAACCATCTTTGATTAATGAGCTAGTCAAGTAGAGGCATACTAGTGACTATATGTTTGTCTCTGTATTCATACATGTATCATGTTTCCGGTTAATACAATTCTAGCATGAATAATAAACATTTATCATGAAATGAGGAAATAAATAATAACTTTATTATTGCCTCTAGGGCATATTTCCTTCAGTCTCCCACTTGCACTAGAGTCAATAATCTAGATTACACAGTAATGATTCTAACACCCATGGAGTCTTGGTGCTGATCATGTTTTGCTCGTGAAAGAGGCTTAGTCAACGAGTCTGCAACATTCAGATCCGTATGTATCTTGCAAATCTCTATATCTCCCACCTGGACTTGGTCCCGGATGGAATTGAAGCGTCTCTTGATGTGCTTGATCCTCTTGTGAAATTTGGATTCCTTTGCCAAGGCAATTGCACCAGTATTGTCACAGAAGATCTTCGTTGGTCCCGATGCACTAGGTATGACCCCTAGATCGGAAATGAACTTCTTCATCCAGACTCCTTCATTTGCTGCTTCCGAAGCAGCTATGTACTCCGCTTCACATGTAGATCCCGCCACGATGCTTTGTTTAGAACTGTACCAACTTACAACTCCACCATTTAAGAAAAATACGTATCCGGTTTGCGATTTAGAATCGTCCGGATCAGTGTCAAAGCTTGCATCGACGTAACCATTTATGACTAGCTCTTTTCACCTCATATACGAGAAACATATCCTTAGTCCTTTTCAGGTATTTCAGGATGTTTTTGACCGCTGTCCAGTGATCCACTCCTGGATTACTTCGGTACCTTCCTGCCAAGCTTATTGCTAAGCACACGTCAGGTCTGGTACACAGCATTGCATACATGATAGAGCCTATGGCTGAAGCATAGGGAACATCTTTCATTTTCTCTCTATCTTCTGCTGTGGTCGGGCATTGAGTCTGACTCAACTTCACACCTTGTAGTACGGGCAAGAACCCTTTCTTTGCCTGATCCATTTTGAACTTTTTCAAAACTTTATCAAGGTATGTGCTTTGTGAAAGTCCTATTAAGCGTCTTGATCTATCTCTATAAATCTTGATGCCCAATATGTAAGCAGCTTCACCGAGGTCTTTCATAGAAAAACTTTTATTCAAGTATCCCTTTATGCTATCCAGAAATTCTATATCATTTCCAGTTAATAATATGTCATCTATATATAATATCAGAAATGCTACAGAGCTCCCACTCACTTTCTTGTAAATACAGGCTTCACCGCAAGTCTGTATAAAACTATATGCTTTGATCAACTTATCAAAGCGTATATTCCAACTCCGAGATGCTTGCACTAGTCCATAGATGGATTGCTGGAGCTTGCATATTTTGTTAGCACCTTTAGGATCGACATCACCTTCTGGTTGCATCATATACAACTCTTCTTTAAGAAAACCATTAAGGAATGCAGTTTTGAAATCCATTTGCCAGATTTCATAAATTGTGGCAATTGCTAACATGATTCGGACAGACTTAAGCATCGCTACAGTTGAGAAAATCTCATTGTAGTCAACACCTTGAACTTGTCAAAAACCTTTTTGCGACAAGTCAAGCTTTGTAGATAGTAACACTACTAT
The DNA here is from genome assembly GCF_002162155.2 of Triticum dicoccoides. Taxonomy (NCBI): domain Eukaryota; kingdom Viridiplantae; phylum Streptophyta; class Magnoliopsida; order Poales; family Poaceae; genus Triticum; species Triticum dicoccoides. The sequence continues at coordinate 156,876,202 of NC_041391.1, forward strand.
CAAGGTCCGTCTTCCTCTTGAAGATCCATTTATTTTCTATGGTTTGCCGATCATCAGGCAAGTCCACCAAAGTCCACACTTTGTTCTCATACATGGATCCTATCTCAGATTTCATGGCCTCCAGCAATTTTGCGGAATCTGGGCTCATCATCGCTTCCTCATAGTTCATAGGTTTATCATGGTCTAGTAACATGACTTTCAGAACAGGATTACCATACCACTCTGGTGCGGAACGTACTCTGGAAGACCTACGAGGTTCTGTAGTAACTTGATCTGAAGTTTCATGATCATCATCATTAGCTTCCTCACTAATTGGTGTAGGAATCACTGGAACTGATTTCAGTGATGAACTATTTTCCAATTTGGGAGAAGGTACAGTTACCTCATCAAGTTCTACTTTCCTCCCACTCACTTCTTTCGAGAGAAACTCCTTCTCTAGAAAGGATCCATTTTTAGCAACGAATATCTTGCCTTCGGATCTGTGATAGAAGGTGTACCCAACAACTTCCTTTGGGTATTCTATGAAGACACACTTCTCCGATTTGGGTTTGAGCTTATCAGGATGAGACTTTTCACATAAGCATTGCAGCCCCAAACTTTAAGAAACGACAACTTGGGTTTCTTGCTAAACCACAGTTCATATGGTGTCGTCTCAACGGATTTAGATGGTGCCCTTTTAACATGAATGCAGCTGTCTCTAATGCATAACCCCAAAACAATAGTGGTAAATCAGTAAGAGACATCATAGATCGCACCATATCCAATAAAGTGCGGTTACGATGTTCGGACACATCATAACGTTGTGGTGTTCCGGGTGGCGTGAGCTATGAAACTATTCCACATAGTTTTAATTGAAGACCAAACTCGTAACTCAAATATTCATCTCCGTGATCAGATCGCAGAAACTTTATTTTCTTGTTACGATGATTTTTCCACTTCACTCTGAAATTCTTTGAACCTTTCAACTATTTCAGACTTATGTTTCATCAAGTAGATATACTCATATCTGCTTAAGTCATCTTGTGAAGGTCAGAAAATAACGATACCCGCCACGAGCATCAACACTCTTTGGACCACATACATATGTATGTATTATTTCCAATAAGTCACTAGCTCGTTCCATTGTTCCGGAGAACGGAGTTTTAGTCATCTTGCCCAAAAGGCACGGTTCACAAGCATCAAATGATTCATAACCAAGTGATTCCGAAAATCCATCTTTATGGAGTTTATTCATGCGCTTTACACCGATATGACCCAAACGGCAGTGCCACAAATAAGTTGCACTATCATTATTAACTTTGCATATTTTGGCATCAATATTATGAATATGTGTATCACTACGATCGAGATCCAACAAACTATTTTCATTGGGTGTATAACCATCGAAGGTCTTATTCATGTAAACAGAATAACAATTATTCTTTAACTTCAAATGAATAACCGTATCGCAATAAACATGATCAAATCATATTCATGCTCAACGCAAACGCTAAATAACATTTATTTAATTTTAACACTAATCTCGAAAATATAGGGAGTGTGTGATGATGATCATATCAATCTTGGAACTATTTCCAACACTCATCGTCACTTCCCCACAACTAGTCTCTGTTTATTATGTAACTCCTGTTTCGAGTTACTAATCTTAGCAACCGAATAAGTATCAAATACTCAGGGGCTACTATAAACACTAGTAAGGCACACATCAAACACCTGTATATCAAATATACCCTTGTTCACTTTGCCATCCTTCTTATCCACCAAACATTTAGGACATTTCCGCTTCCAGTGACCATTTCCTTTGCAGTGTAAGCACTCAGTTTCAGGCTTTGGTCTAGCTTTGGTCTTCTTCACAGGAGTGACAACTTGTTTGCCATTCTACTTGAAGTTTCCCTTTCTTTCCCTTTGCCGTTTTCTTGAAACTAGTAGTCTTGTCAATCATCAACACTTGATGCTCTTTCTTGATTTCTACCTTCGTCGATTTCAACATCACGAAGAGCTCGGGAATCGTTTTCGTCATCCCTTGCATACTATAGGTCATCACGAAGTTCTAGTAACTTAGTGATGGTGACTAGAGAATTCTGTCAATCACTATCTTATCTGGAAAATTAACTCCCACTTGATTCAAGCGATTGAAGTACCCAGACAATCTGAGCACATGCTCACTAGTTGAGCGATTCTCCTCCATCTTTTAGCTATAGAACTTGTTGGAGACTTCATATCTCTCAACTCGGGTATTTGCTTGAAATATTAACTTCAATTCCTGGAACATCTCATATGGTCCATGATGTTCAAAACATCTTTGAAGTCCCGATTCTAAGCCGTTAAGCATGGTGCACTAAACTATCAAGTAGTCATCATATTGAGCTAGCCAAACGTTCATAACGTCTGCATCTGCTCCTGCAATAGGTTTGTCACCTAGCGGTGCATCAAGGACATAATTCTTCTGTGCAGCAATGAGGATAAACCTCAGATCACGGATCCAATCCGCATTATTGCTACTAACATCTTTCAACACAATTTTGTCTAGGAACATATCAAAATAAACATATGAAAGCAACAACGCGAGCTATTGATCTACAACATAATTTGCAAAATACTACCAGGACTAAGTTCATGATAAATTTAAGTTCAATTAATAATATTACTTAAGAACTCCCACTTAGACAGACATCTCTCTAGTCATCTAAGTGATCACGTGATCCATATCAACCACACCATGTTCGATCGTCACGTGAGATGGAGTAGTTTCAACGGTGAACATCAATATGTTGATCATATCTACTATATGATTCACGCTCGACCTTTCGGTCTCCGTGTTCCGAGGCCATATCTGTTATATGCTAGGCTCGTCAAGTTTAACCTGAGTATTCCGCGTGTGCAACTGTTTTGCACCCGTTGTATTTTAACGTAGAGCCTATCACACCCGATCATCACGTGGTGTCTCAGCACGAAGAACTTTCGCAACGGTGCATACTCAGGGAGAACACTTCTTAAAATGCTACCATCAATCAAAGCAAGATAAGATGCATAAAGGATAAACATCACATGCAATCAATATAAGTGATATGATATGGCCATCATGATCTTGTGCTTGTGATCTCCATCTCCGAAGCACCGTCTTGATCACCATCGTCACCGGCGTGACACCATCGTAGCATCATTGCCGTTACGCCATCTATTGCTTCTACGACTATCGCTACCGCTTAGTGATAAAGTAAAGCAATTACAGGGCGTTTGCATTTCATAGAATAAAGCGACAACCATATGGCTCCCGCCAGTTGCCGATAACTTCGGTTACAAAACATGATCATCTCATACAATAAAATATAGCATCACGTCTTGACCATATCACATCACAACATGCCCTGCAAAAACAAGTTAGACGTCCTCTACTTTGTTGTTGCAAATTTTACGTGGCTGCTACGGCTGAGCAAGAACCGTTCTTACCTACGCATCAAAACCACAACGATAGTTCGTCAAGTTAGTGCTGTTTTAACCTTCGCAAGGACCGGGCGTAGCCACACTCGATTCAGCTAAAGTGAGAGAGACAGACACCCGCCAGTCACCTTTAAGCACGAATGCTCGTAACGGTGAAACCAGTCTCGCGTAAGCGTACGCGTAATGTCGGTCCGGGCCGCTTCATCTCACAATACTGCTGAGCCAAAGTATGACATGCTGGTAAGCAGTATGACTTGTATCACCCACAACTCACTTGTGTTCTACTCGTGCATATGACATCTACGCATAAAACCAGGCTCGGATGCCACTGTTGGGGAACGTAGTAATTTCAAAAAAATTCCAACGCACACGCAAGATCATGGTGATGGCATAGCAATGAGAGGGGAGAGTATTGTCCACGTACCCTCGTAGACCGTAAGCGGAAGCGTTATGACAACGCGGTTGATGTAGTCGTACGTCTTCACGATCCGACCGATCCAAGTACCGAACATACGGCACCTCTGAGTTCAGCACACGTTCAGCTCGATGACGATCCCCAGACTCCGATCCAGCAAAGTGTCGGGGATGAGTTCCGTTAGCACGACGGCATGGTGACGATGATGATGTTCTACCGGTGCAGGGCTTCGCCTAAACTCCGCGACGATATGACCGAGGTGGAATATGGTGGAGGGGGGCACCGCACACGGCTAAGGAACGATCACGTAGATCACCTTGTGTGTCCTAGGGTGCCCCCTGCCCCCGTATATAAAGGACCAAGGGGGGGAGGCCGGCCGGCCCTTGTGGGCGCGCCAAGGAAGAGGAGTCCTCCTCCTAGTAGGAGTAGGACTCCCTCTTTCCTACTCCTACTAGGAGGGGGAAAGGAAGGGGGAGAGGGAGAGGGAAAGAGGGGGGCGCCGCCCCCCTCCTAGTCCAATTCGGACC
>NC_041391.1:156881070-156896384 GCF_002162155.2 Triticum dicoccoides
GGGCAGCCAGTAGGAGTAGGACTCCCTCTTTCCTACTCCTACTAGGAGGGGGAAAGGAAGGGGGAGAGGGAGAGGGAAAGAGGGGGGCGCCGCCCCCCTCCTAGTCCAATTCGGACCAGAGGGGGAGGGGGCGCGCGGCCCATGCTGGCTGCCCCTCTCTCTCTCCACTAAGGCCCATAAGGCCCATTACTTCTCCGGGGGGGGGGGTTCCGGTAACCCTCCGGCACTCCGATTTTCTCCAAAAATGCCCGGAACACTTCCGGTGTCTGAATATAGTCGTCCAATATATCAATCTTTATGTCTCGACCATTTCGAGACTCCTCGTCATGCCCGTGATCACATCCGGGACTCCAACAAACTTCGGTACATCAAAACTTATAAACTCATAATAAAACTGTCATCGTAACGTTAAGCGTGCGGACCCTACGGGTTCGAGAACTATGTAGACATGACCTAGAACTATTCTCGGTCAATAACCAATAGCGGAACCTGGATGCCCATATTGGCTCCTACATATTCTACGAAGATCTTTATCGGTCAAACCGCATAACAACATACGTTGTTCCCTTTGTCATCGGTATGTTACTTGCCCGAGATTCGATCGTCGGTATCCAATACCTAGTTCAATATCGTTACCGACAAGTCTTTTTACTCGTTACGTAATGCATCATTCCATAACTAACTCATTAGCTACATTGCTTGCAAGGCTTATAGTGATGTGCATTACCGAGAGGGCCCAGAGATACCTCTCCGACAATCGGAGTGACAAAACCTAATCTCGAAATACGCCAACCCAACATGTACCTTTGGAGACACCGGTAGTACTCCTTTATAATCACCCAGTTACGTTGTGACGTTTGGTAGCACCCAAAGTGTTCCTCCGGTAAACGGGAGTTGCATAATCTCATAGTTACAGGAACATGTATAAGTCATGAAGAAAGCAATAGCAACATACTAAACGATCAAGTGCTAGGCTAACGGAATGGGTCATGTCAATGACATCATTCTCCTAATGATGTGATCCCATTAATCAAATGACAACACATGTCTATGGTTAGGAAACACAACCATCTTTGATTAATGAGCTAGTCAAGTAGAGGCATACCAGTGACTGTATGTTTGTCTATGTATTCACACATGTATCATGTTTCCGGTTAATACATTTCTAGCATGAATAATAAACATTTATCATGAAATGAGGAAATAAATAATAACTTTATTATTGCCTCTAGGGCATATTTCCTTCAGTCAGCTCCACCGCTGAGCCCAGGCTAAGCCCTTCTCTTTCCAGAAGGTGAGCCGCATGGGGACGCCGGATCAAAATTCGAGGGCCGCCACCCAGTTGGTGTTGCGCGGCTCGGTGATGTAGAACCACCCCAATTGCCACCCCTTCACGGTCTCCACCAAAAGAGCCCTCGGGCCAGGTGACATTGGGCATCTTGCCCACCATGGCGTCCCCGCACTCCGCTTGCTGGCCGCCCACCACCTTTGGCTTCACGTTGAAGGTCTTCAGCCATAGGCCAAAGTGGGGCGTGATGCAGAGGAAGGCCTCGCACACGACGATGAACGCCGAGATGTTGAGGATGAAGTTGGGGGCCAGATCATGAAAGTCCTGCCCGTAGTAAAATATAAGTCCGCGGACGAATGGGTGGAGGGGGAATCCCAGTCCGCGGATGAAGTGAGAGAGGAACACTACCCTCTCCTGGGGTTTCGGGGTGGGGATGATCTTCCCTTCGGCCGGAAGCCGGTGCGCGATGTTTGCGGACAGGTATCCGGCCTCCTGAAGCTTCGTGATGTCCTCCTCCGTGACGGAGGAGGCCATCCACTTGGCTCCCGCTTCGGACATGTTCGGAATGACTTTGCGGAGAAGGAGACAGCTTGGGTGCTGGAGCTCGAGCGACAGAGAATGGATGAGCAGAGGAAGAAGATGGCGTGGATGAAAAAGGGGGAATCTTTATCCCTTTATAAAGGGGGTACAAACTATGCGCCTCCCCACTTGCCCCGTAAATTCGCTTATTCCCCAAGCGCCGTGTTGATGGCGCGGTTGGGTTAGCCTCAGCCGTATTGATGAGAATCCCGTGATAAGGGGACATGATCTCTGCTTCGACAAGACGTGCCAATAAAACCGCCTCGCGAGATGTGCAGTAGTAGGTTGGGAAAACGGTTCGAATAATGACCGGGCTGCGGCGTGATGTCACGCTATGAAAAAGTTGTCAGTAGATTAGACTTGTGGAATATTGTGCTCTCTACGGTGGTATGTGGAATTTGTTTTGCAGAGCCGGACACGATCCTTGTGTTCAAGATCTTCTCTGGAGTATCCGGAGAAGGAACCCCCCTTGCAATGTCGAAGACATTCTGCGCGCCGGACTCATCGTCATTGAAGCCTGGTTCAGGGGCTACTGAGGGAGTCCTGGATTAGGGGGTCCTTGGACAGCCGGACTATGTACTTATGCCGGACTGTTGGACTATGAAGATACAAGATTGAAGACTTCGTCCCGTGTCCGGGTGGGACTCTCCTTTGCGTGGAAGGCAAGCTTGGCAATTCAGATATGTAGATTTCCTTCTCTGTAACCAACTCTGTGTAACCCTAGCCCCCTCCGGTGTCTATATAAACCGGAGGGTTTAGTCCGTAGGACGAGAACAATCATAATCATAGGCTAGCTTTTAGGGTTTAGCCTCTATGATCTCGTGGTAGATCAAGTCTTGTAATACTCATATCATCAAGATCAATCAAGCAGGAAGTAGGGTATTACCTCCATCGAGAGGGCCCGAACCTGGGTAAACATTGTGTCCCCCGCCACCTGTTACCATTAGCCTTAGACGCATAGTTCGGGGACCCCCTACCCGAGATCCGTCGGTTTTGACACCGACAGATGGCTTCCTCTATTACAGAGAAGAACATCAAGGAGCTCCGGGAAGCTGGGTACTTGGCCGCGGATATAATCCATCGGCTCCCCACCAAAAAGCCGATCATTCCCACTCTGAAGCCTAATGAGAGGGTAGTGTTCATCCCTCATTTCCTTCGCGGACTAGGGTTTCCCCTTCATCCTTTCGTCCGTGGTCTTGTTTTACTATGGGTTAGACTTTCATGATCTAGCCCCAAATTCCTTTCTCAACCTTTCAGCGTTCATCGTCGTGTGCGAGGCATTCCTCCGTGTCCCTCCCCACTTCGGCCTATGGCTCAAGGTCTTCAATGTGAAGCCGAAGGTGGTCGAAGGCCAACACGTGGAGTGCGGCGGCGCCATGGTGAGCAAACTCCCAACGTCACCTGGCCAAAGGGGACCTTTGTGGAATCCGTCAAGGGATGGAAGCAGGGGTGGTTCTACATCACAGAGCGATACCACATGGGTTGCCGCTCCTGAGTTCAAGTCTGGGCCCCCGATGCGGCTTACATCCTGGCTCAATAAGGGCCTAGATTGGGAGTCGCCTGACGAGGCGACGACGCTGGAGAGCCGCGTCAAGGGCATGATAAACAAGAACACCAGCCGTGCCAGCGTGATCCAAGTGATGCTTTTTCGCCAGATTCTCCCTTGTCAACACCAACTCAACATATGTGGGAATTCAACCTGGCCGGTCCTCGGACCCTGCAGTGGTTCTTCGGCACGATGCACGAAGACATATGTAAGCTGCTCTCACTACAAAAAAAATACACTTCCGTGATGATACGTGTTTGTCACAGTAGGTCGCGTTTTTTGTCATGCATGTACATCCATGACGATTTTATGACAGAATCAAGATAGTCATACCTGTGCTGTCGTAGAACTGTTCCATGACATTACCAAAATTATCATCACGGAAGTGTCCACTTCCATGACGATAAATCGCTTGTCACAGAAGTGCTTTCGTCAAGGGTGACCGACACATGGCATCCACCGTAACAGAACGCCGTTAAGCTATCAGGTCCGGTTTTGGATCCGATAACCCGTTAACAACCCGGACCAATGGGGATTTTCCACGTGTAAGATCATCATTGGCCGCAGGAAACACGTGTTGCCTCACCGTTGGGATAGATGTCATCCACTCATTGGACAGGAGGCGCCTATGATAGGTCGACACGTGGCACGGCCCAACAATGGCCCATTCCAGTGAAAAAGGCCAGCCTAGTAAAAATTAGCAGGCCGGCCCATATAAGGCCTACTTGTGTCAGGTCCATTTAAGCCCACGACCCATACGAGATGTGCCAATTCGGCCCGTCAACTGCCCGTTAAACATTTGACACCATTGCAGCCCATCGTCAGTTCGAGCCCGTTAACAGCCCGCTATATATTTGGGCTCAATATCGGCGCAATGAGATTTCGGCCTGTTAACGACCCATTCAATGGATGGGCCAATTTTCAATATGTACATCTTTCGGCCTTTTAGCGACCCATTTAAATGTTGGGCTAATTTCCGGCCCGGTGTGTCTTTCAGCCTGTTGACGACCCATAAATCTGATGGGCCATTTGTAGTCGGTCCTGAGTTTTGGCCTTTTAGCGGCCCATTTAGGTGTTGGGCCAATTTCCGGCCCGGTGTCACTTTTAGGTTTTTGACGACCCATAAATCAGTTGGGCCATTTGTAGTCGGACCTGAGTTTTGGCCTTTTAGCGACCCATTTAAGATTTGGGCCAATTCCTGACCCTGTGTGCCTTTCGGCCTGTTAACGGACCATAAATGAGTTGGGCCATTTGTAGTTAGACCTTAGTTTTGGCCTTTTAACAGCCCATGCCCTTCATGGTCCAATACCAGTCTGGTTTCTCTTTTGGCCTGCTAAAGGCCCACAACACAGTTGGGCCATTTGCAATACGACCTGACTTTCGGCCTCTTAGCGGCCCATGCTCTTCATGGTCCAGTACAAGCCCGATGTCTCTTTCGGCCTCCTAAAGGCCTACAGTATAGTTGGGCCATATGTAGCCCAAGCTTAGTAACGACCTGTTAACAACCCGTGAAATAAATTGGGCCCACGTGTTGCCCGCTTCGATGTCGGCCTGTTAACGACCTGGGAGGTAAGAGGGCTGACGATTAACTTTTGGCCTAGTAACGGCCCATTAACTTAATGGGCCCACTAAAGTTCGTACATATCTTTAGGCCAAATTAGATAATTTGAGCCCATTACGACGAGCAATTATGCATAGGACCAAAACCGATCAAGCAAAGGTATGACATACAGGGAATAATGTCGCACATCCAGCATATATTACAGGAAATTACATCCACTAGGTAATCAAAGATTGATGTCAGTGCGAATAAATGAGCAGAACCTAACCATCTACAATGTCACAATCTGCAACCTCAGCACAGATGACGCCCATAAGCATGTGGGCAGGTTCTTGCTTCTTTGCTACACTGTCTCTGAAAACATTGATCAGTTGTTGTGTCGCACGACTCCGCACCTCTGATTCATCCACCATTTCCATCATTGTTTCAGCCATTAATTGGTTCACGAACATACATTTATTCCGTTGCATTCGAGACAGAGGATACTGAACAGATTCAGATGGCAATTTTGGGAGGCTTGTATTATTGATAGTGGAGAGTGTCTCGACCACTGCATCATAACATAAATTAGGACGGGAACCAAACAGATTAATCATGAGTTATTGCCATATTACCTGGCCTAGATTTACTGGAAAGAAACAATGGGGTTGCCTTGCTGTTTTTAGAGTTTTTCTTCTTATCTTCAGCAGCCTGCACAAAATTAACACACTAGCATTGCTATCATTGGCCAAGTCACATAATAGGAAAGCAACATTGACACAACAAACGTTTGGGCAACCAACCTACACCAAATTAACACAATATGGCGCAGCTATCATCAGCTAGGTAAGGTAATACGAAAGCAACATTGACACAATGAATGAATGGGCAACGAGAGAAGCACTACAATTCAGTAATGTGCGTGATATGAGATAGTACACTTATGCAGCTCAGTATGCAAAACTACCAGGCAGTTTTCCTTACAAAAATCAACATTGGCGCCTTTAACATTTTGCTACAACTACTTCTAGATCAAATAAAGGTTAGATTCACGCCGATTAACAAAATACATGTTGATGTAAAAATATAGTGTTATAAAACAGGTACTTACATCAGCATTGGAGCACAGAGAATTCCCGCAAGATATTTTCCTCGAATACGATCCCAATGGAGGAAGTCTTCTATCGTTTAACCTTATTTTCTAAAAGAGAGATGGGTAAGAAACATGTAGAAAATATGATCAGAATGCTATAAATTTCATGATGCGAGGATACGCACACGCTTCTTAGAATGGAGTTGACATTCTTTTGCTGGACTGGAGCGGACTAGTTCTTTGGCCACTAGAATCTGCTTATTATCAGTGGGAGTTGGGTTTCTCTGTGCTGGAGCAGTATCTATGAAAAATGGAGTTGGTTTATTATCTCCTAGCGTTTGGAACTTTTGCAAAGACCTGGTTTGTAACCCTTCAGATTCTAACATAGCCGTCTTCCCCTTGCATGCCTTATATAGAAGAATGGTGATTCAGTTATAAAACATGCTACAACAGAGATGGAATAGGTACTAAAGAATAGAAAGGCATGACATATTGACATGTATTCCCTCCATCCGGAAATAAATGGATGGGTCTAGGCGTATTTCAGTTCTAGATACATCCGGTTTTATCCATTTCTGCGACATGTAATCCAGACGGAGGGAGTATGATGTAAGAGCTAGGGATACGACAGGACAACACAGTAAAACACACACTGAAAACCCACTGCAGAACCAAAGTATTCAAACCCACTGATATGAGATAGTACACTCATGCAGCTCAGGATGCAAAACTACCAGGCAGTTTTCCTTACAAAAATCAACATTGTGGCCTTTAATCATACATTGTGCTACAACTAAATTTAGATCAGATAAAGGTTGGATTCACGCCGATTAAAAAAATACATGCTGATGTAAAAATATAGTGATATACAACAGGTACTTACATCTACATTGGAACACAGAGAATTCCTGCAAGAATCTTTCCTCATAAACGATACCATTGCAGAAATTCTTCTATCTGTTAAGCTTATTTTCTAAAAGAGAGATGGGTAAGAAACATGTAGAAAATATGATCAGCATGCTATAAAATTTCATGATGCAAGGATACACACACGCTTCTTAGAATAGAGTTGACATATTTTTGCTGGACTGGAGCGGACTAGTTCTTTGGCCATCGGAATCTGCTTATTATCAGTAGGAGTTGGGTTTCTCTGTGCTGGAGCAGTATCTATAAAAACTGGAGTTGGTTTATTATCTCCTAGCGTTTGGCTCTTTTGCAAAGGCCTTGTTTGTAACCCTTTAGATTCTAACATAGTCATCTTCCCCTTGCATGCCTTGTATAGAAGAATGGTGCTTTAATTATAAAACATGCTACAGCAGAGAGATGGAATAGGTACTGAAGAATAGAAAGGCATGACATATTGACATGTATTCCCTCCATCCGGAAAAAATGGATGGGTCTAGGCGTATTTCAGTTCTAGATACATCCTTTTTTATCCATTTCGGCAACATGTAACCTGGACGGAGGGAGTATGGTGTAAGAGCTAGGGATACGACAGGACAACACAACAAAAAAAGACTAGTTGAATGTTATGCTAGCGGAATATGTACAGAAATAACTAAGGCAACATACACGTGTATGATTGGGAAACTAAGATGGCATTGCAACAAAGCACTAGAACAACACTTCAATGTAAAGAAACATGGTATGGTAGACAGACGAAGTACATACTGATGAATAACAATGCAAAAGATATTCAGAAGCATGATGTCCAAATTAAGCAGATGGCATTGCGATAGAGTAGAATGACAGTACTTGAATTTGAAAACATGTTATCATGAATGGAATAGGTACTGAAAAACAGGAAGGCATGACATATTTACATGCATGATCAGCATGCTAAGCACATGGCATTGCAACAGAGTAGATACACTCGAGGACATTATATGCATGTTGTACCCATATCACATGCCAAGTTAGAGCAAGGACCTTGTGGGGTGAAGAGGATTCATCATCTTTCTGCAAGTCTTCTGAAGAACCGCCTTTACATGTTCCATCATATTGGGTATCATTGACATCAAGTTTATTGGCCTTTACATTGCTCCGTGAGGTTCTTGTGGATATATCAGTGTGTGTAATTATATTTGACATGCATGGAAGACAACTAGTAGTTAGATTTATGTAATGAGTGCCTGTAGGAGACGACACAAATAGTAGGACTGGGGTTAACTAGCAGCAACAGGTCTCATAAACTAAAGGGAGAACACAGATGAAAGCTACATAATATGTATCGTTTGTACTTGAGATTAACTAGATGGCACACAATAGTATTAAAGAACAACATAGATAATACTAGAAGTGGTATAATACTATAATCACCAGCCTATGGGATAGCATTGGCTGATGGATGATACCTATGGAACAACGTTACCTAAAGAACAAGTATCTTAGCTGAACTATGGAACAACGTTAACTCCTGAACAAGACCCGTAAGAGATCAACATGAATATACAGTGAAATGTGATGATCTATTTTCCATGCTTAGATGAATAACAAAGCCATAAATGTTGCACACAAGTAAGATGAGGGTACAACCTATCTGGCTGCCATCCATAGGAGTGAGCATCTTGTGCTGACTTGTCGATGGCCCTGCAGTTGTTGTGGCTGTCCATGTCGGGCACGCGCATTCGATGCAGGAAACTGTTGAGTGGGGACTATAGCTCCCTTCTGGTGTATGCATCCCTTGTTGGAGCAGCTGCGGTGAATCGGAAGACGGTGTGTCTGAAGATGCAGATAACGCATAATGTTAAGAACAACATATCTCTTTGATCTAAAGAAATACACAAAGAGATCAACAACAAGGTATGAGAGTGGTCACACGTCTGTTGACTGAAGACTAAATTGGGGTCACACGATTTTATTTTATTTTGGTAATGTCCGATCTACGCCGGATGGCTTGATGGCTGTCTTGTGCCTCCCGGCTGACACTGTTCAGAATCTTCCCCGAAGAGCCAGCGACCAACGACAGAGCAGCCTGCCTCCACCGTCCGTGGCCCCGGCCAAAACCCTGCTCCCCGCCCCACCACACTGCCATGGTTGCGCCGCTCCCGGGCCAATCCACAAAGACTCCCCGTTATCCAGATCAGGCGGCGGCAGTACCTTCAACCCACGCAACTCTAAAAGATAGCCATCTAAGCATTGCTTCCGCGATGAACTTTCGTCCCCGCACCCTTACGTTAGACACCAGCCAACCGACAGCCTAGGAGCTCCTCCGCCTTGAGGGGTGCTGCTTCCCATTGGGACTCGATTGGCCCAGAATAAAAATTCAGACAACTGACGCCTAAATAAAGTGATTTGAGATGAGGGTGCGACATATCTGGCGGCATGGTGAAGTAGGCAGGTCCAGCTGCTGAGTCGGTGAGTCCGGCGCGGTTGCGGTGGCGACCGGCGACAGGGAAACAGCGATGTCGCGACGATCGATGGCTACAGGGAAGTAGCGCCAGGACTCTGGACGGATCCGAAGTTGGAGCCGCTCCGGCACCGTGAACAACGGCGGGGGTGAATCGGCTCTGGTACGGTTCACGCGGCCTTTATCGAGGCAACACCATCAACATAGGGTAAGAGGCACACGGCCGAGTGCACAACGGCAAATGGACAACGTCTCCGGCATTAGGGAGGAGGGCGGTTGTGAAATTGGTGCGGTGGGGGGCGCCATGGAGGTGGGGCTGAGGTTTCGCGGCTTAGGAGAAGGGAGCTTCCCGGGGAGAAGGTGATTTGGCGCCCACGAGGTATGAATGGGGGGGGGGAGGATTGGGAGGGGAGTGGAACCATGTCTTACAGATGCATTTGTCTGAAATGTGAGGGGGAGTTACAGTTCTACCCTTGCCTTTTAGGCTTCTCGGCTTGGGTCTGTGTACTGAGGGTCGGGGATAGTAGAGTAACTTTTCTTGTCCCCAAATAGTGGGCGGGAGCGATTTTGGGCGAGGAGGGCGTGTTTTGAACTATAGTGGGCGCGAGCGATTTCGGGCGAGGAGAGCGTGTTTTGAAATAGTGGGCGCGAGCTATTTCGGGCGAGGAGAGAGTGTTTTGCCGACCATGGTTTATGAATTATTCAGCACATGTCATTTCGGCCGAGGAGAAGGCGTGCTTGGATGAAGTTACGAACCTACCCTCGATGTACAACGGGCCAATTGATGCGTGTCCCACATAGGACGGTAATTTCGCGTCTCCCATTTATTTGCTCGGGCGAATTCCACCGAGCAGAGAGGATGTTTAACGGTTCATTCAAATTTTGGGAGAACGAGCATCCACGTCTACCTTACCAAGTTGATTCGAATCAAATTTTGAAATATTAGCTTGCCACTTCTTTATTAAATGGAGTGATGATGCTCGAGAGTAATGTGTTTTTACATGCTCGTTGCTAGCGATTTACTATATGACAAATAGTTGACCCACTCAAAAACGCGAATCAAACCCAAAATGAAATATCTCGATTCAATGAAATAGCTCGTTCACTAGGTCAAAATAGTGAACTAAATCCAAAATTGAACACCTCAATTGAGTAGCATGTTGTACATTATTATATTATAGTACTCCATGAACATGTTGAAAGTCAAATTAATGAACTTGTTTGATATACGCATATATCCGTTCATGTGTGGATTGCAGACAACATGTTCTCCAATTTAAATATATGAATGCAAATTTATATCAAAACATGGTTTATATTAGTCTTTGATGCATAAAACGCAACCTCCCCCTCTCCCGGACTCCTGTTCTCTCTCTCTCTCTCTCTCTCTCTCTCCGACAATCTTCAATTCTATCGCACGCATCCGACACAAAAACCTTGTTGGTCCCTCTCCCTCCCTCTCTCTCTCTCTCTCTCTCTCTCTTTTGTGTGTGTGTGTGGGGGGGGGTCTTTCTAGTTCGCATGCATATATACACCATCTACAGGTCTCTCTCGCACACTATGTATGATACTCTAGCTAGTCCAAGCTAGATATCTTGGGTGCACTCATCGTACGCATACAAATTCCTTGGCTCTTTGCCCGTAACTATCTCACGCACCACTCTGTCGTTTCAGAGCTCTTCCCCTCCTCTCTCAAACTCTCCATCCACCTGGGTCACACATACACATGCATACCTCACTCGCACTTGATAGGCCCATCTAAAACTCTATCTCTCTCCCTCATTCTCTCTCCATCTCACACGCACAGACACACAATCTCATGCCTAGCTAGCCAAGTATGATGGTCTCTCACTCAATTGTAGGCACACGCAGTCCCCCCTATATGTATATGACTAGCTAATCTTAGTCTCCATCGCAGACATGTGCATGGTCTATCTCGATTTCTCTCGGGGCATCTTTCTATCGCGCACGCACCTCCCTTGATCTCCCGCCCATATAGTCCCCTCACGATCTCGAGGGGATCTCTCTATCGCAAACACACCCTCTCTCCCTCCCCATGCGTCCATGTCCTCCATGTGTCCCTCTCGACCTTTGTTCCTTGTTTGCCAGACCTCTATTGGACATGTGCTACAGGGGTGTCTCTCTCCGTTGCAAACAATCACACACTAGCTATCTTCGTGTATCTCCTCGCCTCGCTTTTCTATCTCGGAGATGCATGCGTGATATATTCGCATAAGAAACGAAAAAACACACACACTCTCTTTAATTTATCGTTTGTTGTCACTTTCTCTTTCACACACATACTCTTTTTGCACACTTACTCATTCTCCTTCACACGCACTTGATCTGTCTCGACTTAGGCACTCTCCTCGGTCCATAGCATATAGATTTATTGAAAAGTCAAACATCACAAAGTTTGACCATGTACGTGGAGAAAAACAATTACATCTAGTACGTCAAACATATACCATTAGATTCACCATGAGATGTAGTTTTGTATGATGTATCTTTGGTATTGTAGATATAAATAACATTCACGTAAACCTGATCAAAGTTTCCAAAGTTTGACTTCTAAAAAATTTACATGCACTGCATTATCGAGCGGATGGAATATCTCTTTCCCCCTCTCACCTATCTGACGCACTACTCAGCCTTATCGGGGCTCCTCAATCTCTCTCAAACTTTATTCAGTACTGGAATCTGGCACTTTGCCATCTGCCATGGCAGATGGCAAAGGCATGTTCGGCGGATGGCAAAGGCTTTGCCATCTGCCAGCAGATGGCAAACAGTTCGTCTGAAACCCTGCCGGTAAAGGCTTCTTTGCCATCTGCTGGCTGATGGCAAAGAGCCTGTGGCTTTGCCATCTGCTGGCAGATGGCAAAGCCTCTTAACGGGGTTAGCTCCGTTAGAGGTTAACGGCATACTTTGCCATCTGCCAGCAGATGGCAAAGGCTGCAGGCTCTTTGCCATCTGCCAGCAGATGGCAAAGGCTGAATGCTTTGCCGTCTGCCGGCTGATGGCAAAGCTCTTTGCCATCTGCCAGCAAATGGCAAAGTGACTATATTGCCCCATTTAATTTTGTTTTTTCTTATATCAATTCATTTTCACAGAAATCAAACACAAATATATTTATATGACCAATATAGCATATTCAACACATATTACCAATAGTCATGAACACATATGTATCCAAAA
This sequence comes from Triticum dicoccoides, assembly GCF_002162155.2. Taxonomy (NCBI): domain Eukaryota; kingdom Viridiplantae; phylum Streptophyta; class Magnoliopsida; order Poales; family Poaceae; genus Triticum; species Triticum dicoccoides. Next base: position 156,893,661 of record NC_041391.1, read on the forward strand.
CATGTTACCAATAGTAGCAAGTTTCATCCGTACATATACATAGTTTCATCAATATTACACAGTTTCATCCATAGGTAGCAAGTTTCACAAGGTCAAAACAAAAACTAAATACAAGCACTCCATCAACCCAAGCTTCCGTGATCTTAAGCAAATCTGTAAAATGGGAAAGAAGAAAGTTAGAAGAAGAAGATTATTACGCTGCCTAGATGATGTGGCACACCTTTCATTTTGAGACGCTTCTCCTTTGCAATATTTTTGTTTTTTTCTACCAGTGTAGTTTCCTCAGCTCCTTGGATCCGAAGTGGAATCCTGAAGACAAGACCTTCCTACGTGAAATGGCAGCAAATATTTAACATCATGAATGGAAGCTGGGAACACTGCTCATCATATATGTCAATTTTGTTGCAGGCGGCAACAAAGCAGGCAGGCAGAGGAATACCTCTTTTCAGGTGCCTGGGGAGAGCATTGCACACTCTAGGTACCACCCAACCGCCTTGAGAAATAATATTATGACAGAAGAAGATCGTTTGTTCTCTGAATTTATTTATTTTTTGACAATGCAGCAGACTTCCAGAGACTTCGGCACGGTTAACCTAAAGATATGTCCTCAGGAGGAGTAAGGAATCTTGCCGCAAAAAAGAAGAGAAGTAAGCAATCTGATTGACATGTTTACGTCATTTAAATAAAGCTCAGCTGGGAGTTTTATCATGTTCATTGTTACTTTGTTGTCTCTAGACGGTGTAGCCAAATTTGCCTCCTTTGTATTTGGAGATAGGCTTTTTAGCACCCGGGTTTCTAGGCACTCGGCTATCACCCTGTACCACAAATTTGTTTAGCATGCCTGGGAGTTCGCTAAGCAGCAGCCTGGAAATATTTAAAACAAATCTGGGCCTATACTCGTACTGTAAATACCTATATTTCACAAGGGTGCACTGAGATATCTTCTGTCCAGTGCAACATGTTGATGACGAGCAGCTGCATGTGTCCTGGCGCCAGGCTAACATCGACGAGGAGTTATTAGTCCTGCCAAGGTCGATGCCAAGGCCAATGGGTAGAGCGTCGAGATCTGAAGAAAAACTGGGTCCATTACAAATTGATATTGCACTTTCTAGCTTACAAAAAAATAGGGTGCATTACAACAACATATTGTGTAAAGAAACATGATTGCATCCTAAAGCAATAGGAGAAATTATTTTAAAAAGCCCAAGTGTCCAGATTTAATTGTTACTACTGTTCAGGGAAAAACAAGCAAAGGTCTCTGAATTTAGGGAAACTAACACTGACTACTACAGAAAAAATGAGATCAGGTGTGCCTTGGCAAGCAGTTTTTTATTCTCTGTTTTATACATAGTAATCAAGTACAAAAATACTTCCTCCGTCTCATAATATAAGAACGTTTTTGATACTAGTGTAGTGTTAAAAACGTTCTTATATTTTGGGACAGAGGGAGTACTATTCTTGAAACAAACTTGAAAACCTGGTTAATACTGGTAGCCTAAATCTAAACTTGTACACGTGTTCATTCGGCTCCTAGCTGAACATTGGTACGTCTGTACAACTTGGGTTGGGCTGGCAGAACATTAACCCTATATTTCTTTTAAAACAGCTTTCAGTTGGCTGCTATTAAGAAAATACAAACCCAGAATCTTATATTACGGGACGGAGGGAGTAGGTGCTTTCGGCATGCAACTAAGCTGTGCATCCTTTGCAGACTTCCTTTGTAGATTACTCCCTCGGTAAAGAAATATAAGACTGCTTAGATCACTATTTTAGTGATCTAAATGCTCTTATATTTCTTTACGGAGGGAGTAATAAGCAAGACGACTAAAATTTCAGCAAATAAAATGCCAAAAGAAGGGATTCTAAAGCACTTCCATAGCAAGATCTCGAGTCGTTTTTTATCTACGGGAACACATTATAAGCTGCTCAGTCAGGCCACACAGATATAAGCTGCTCCATGAGCTATGTTTCAAAGGAGGAATCGAGGTAACTTAGGAAGCGGAATCGTAGTAATATAGTGAAATAGCGCACAAACAAATGCTAAAACAAGCGATGCACTCCCCATCATGAAAAACTAATTCTGAATTTGGGAACCTCTGCAGCAAGCACATATATCAGGAGAATAATTTCCTGATTTTTTCACTGCATACTACAAGAAGCAAAGCTGCTACCAGTTCACTAGAGAACCCAGCATCAAAGGGATTTTTGAAAATTAGACAGATGTGTGGCCAGGATATCAAATTAGACAGGATGATTAAACCATCCCACCCTCGCGCAGATATGCCCCTCTCCAGCACCTAAACGGAAGCGAATCTGAGCAGCGAAGCCGCACGGCACCCAACATTTCAAAATCGGCCGTCCCTGTCTAAGAAACCCGAAGCACCACAGGCGAAACAGGGCACATCCTAGGGCCCGGCGGCGAAATCACGGCGTAATCGGGAGGGACAGGGGGAGTGGTCACTCACAGCTTCAAGCATCTGGACTTTTTGCAGGCGCAATGCTTGCACCCATCCGCGGCGTCCTCCACCTTCTGCCTGCTCAAACAACAAACGCCCGCCTCTGTCAGATCAGCCGGCGGGGGAACCCCGGCGAGAAGCCGCAACAGGGGAACGGCGACGAACGGGCACGGGGCGGGGGGGAGCTCACCTCTTGGGCGTGGTGGCGAGCGCGAGCTGGTTCATGCTGTCGGGATCCGGCAGCGCCTCGGGGCCCTCCGGGGCCGCC
>NC_041391.1:156896843-156979106 GCF_002162155.2 Triticum dicoccoides
GGTGGCGAGGGCGGGGGTTCCACGGCCGAGAGGGGCACGGCCGCCGTGAGGTGAGGGTGCGGGGGCGGGGGCGGCGAGGGGGGCTTGACGGAGATCGGGGTGGCCTCCATGGGAGGAGCACGGGGCGAACGAGGGCACACGCAGGGTGGGTGGGTGGGTGGGGTATGGCCTCTGTACGTCATTTTTTTTACCTGGATGGGTGGGGAGAGAGGGAGGGGATAACCCCACAGTTTTTTTTACATGGAAAAAAATAACCCCATCTCTTTGCCATCTGCCAGCAGATGGCAAAGAATCTTTGCCGTCTGCTGGCAGATGGCAAAGAGGTGGGCCTGTTACGCCGTTACACGCTTAACGGCCACAGGATTTGCCAACCTCTTTGCCATCTGCTGGCAGATGGCAAAAATTATTTGCCATCCACTAGCAGATGGCAAAGAATTGGCTGATGGCAACCATGTTCTTTGTCGTCTGTCAGTTCTTTGCCATCTGTTTTTTATAAGCAGATGGCAAAGACGTTCTTTGCCATCAGCTGGCAGATGGCAAAGAGCTGGCTGATGGCAAATTCCCTGTTTTCAGTAGTGATTGGTCAGTTTGGTTCGTGACCTGACCCTCATGCCTTGATGGCCAATACTGCCTGGTGTGGACATGAGATGTAAAATATTTCTGCCTGGCCAGGCTTGTGTGGTGCTTAAGCGTTTGGTTCATGCCTGGGCCATGCAAAGCATCAACGTCCCATCAATCAATCCATGCAGCAATTATTTAATGCTAATATCCATCCATGTTGCTGTTAGCCTCGTGGCCGCACGACCAGGCACGGCCAGGCGTTCGGAATCGGTCGCCTGGGCCAGGCTACTTGCAGTGTATGGAGTCCAGCCAGGCTAATTAAAGTGCAAGGGAACCCAGGCCAGACGGGCTTTCTTTTTCACAGGGTACCAACCAAACAAGCGTGCATGAAATCCAGCCACAACCCCAGGCTAGGCAAAAGATGCTCAGGCCGCAAGCCAAGCTGACCTTATATCTCCCTGGTTCACACATACACATGTCTCGCTCGCGCTATACATATAGACCCATCCAACACTCTCCGCCCTTATTCTCTCTCCATGTGACACGCACCCCCCTAAGTACCATAATCCCTCACTTCATCATAGGCGCAAGCACTCCCCCCTCCTAAGTATGATTATCTCTTACTAGCCATCAGGAACACACGTATTGTCTCCTTCCATCCATACGTCTATCTCGATATCTCTCGGGGCATCTTCTATCGCGCACACACCTTGTCACTCGATCTCCCACCCATGTAGTCCCATCACGATCTCCAGGGGATCTCTCTATGACAAACATACACTCTCTCCTCCCCATGTCTGCATTTTCTCCGTACGTCTCTCTCGACCTCTCTTCCTTGTTTGCCAGACCCCTCTTGGCCACGTGCTAGGGGTCTTGCTCTCTCGGTTCCAAACAACCACACACTATCTCCTCACCTTGCCTCCGTTGTCGAAGATGCATGTGTGATATGTTTGCATAAGACACGCACGCTTTTTCTCTACTTTTATCGTGTGTTGTCCATGTCTCTTTCACACAAGCACACACACTTTTTTCACTCACTCTTTCTATCTCTCTCTCTCTCTCTCTCTCTCTCTCTCTAGTTAGGGACTCTGTCACGTCCATAAGCATATGGATGTTTTGAAAAGTCAAACCTCAGAAAAGTTTGACCAGGTATATGTGAAGAAAAACATTTACATCTGGAACGATGATTAGATTCATCACAACATGTACTTACTTCATACTATCATTTATCTTTTGTATTGTAGATATAAGTAATTTCTTTATAAACTTGGTCAAAGTTTCAAAAGTTTGACTTTAAAAAAATGTTGGAACTACATTATCGAACGAAGGGAGTAGCTCTTTCTCTCTCTCTCTCTCTCTCTCTCTCTCTCTCTCTCTCTCTCTCTCTCTCTCTCTCTGCTATCTCTCACGGGCCTCCCCTCTCACTCGAACTCTCTATACCAACGGATTATACGCTCACTGTGTCAGCGTATAGCTCCGTATATTGTTTAGTTGACCGGTCAACCAATCCACATGCTGCCTTGTCAGCTCGTGTTCTGTATCTTCGTGTGCTGGCCCATGTGGTAGTGGGTGAAAATAAGTAAACTAGAGACCCATCTGACATGCGGTGAAGTAAACAAAGTTGAAACCACTCGGGGTAGCACCCCGCTCGCTAGTAAATTGAGGGCGCATTGAGGACACACTTCTTGCGCGTGAAGGACGCACTTGCGCACAATTCACCACTGTGCGGCGCCATGCACAGAAGGACGCACTCGCGCACACCCAGCACACAACACACACCAGCACACGTGTACACCAGCATCGCCGCCAGTTGAGATGGACGGCGAGGCAGCCAACAAGCGGAGGCGGCTCGAGCCAAAACAGCATCCGGCGAGCCTAGACTTCATCAGCAGCCTCCCCGACGACATGCTGCTCGTCATCATTGGCCTCCTCCCCATCAAATTTGCCGTGCGGACCGCCCTTCTCTCCCGGCGGTGGCGCCCCCTCTGGTGCTGCGTCCCCCTCAACCTCACTGTCAACAACTGCCTCTGCGACGGGGATTGTAAATGCATGGCCACAGTCTCCAAGATCTTTTCATCGCACCCTAGGCCAGCCAGACGCCTTGACATCCGCATGTTCAGTACCAACTGCAAGGTCCAACCCAAGTTCGATGAGTGGTTCTTATCCCCCGCCCTAGATCAGCTTGAGGAGCTCAACTTTGAAGTTGGACGATGTCGCTCTCTGCCGCCGTCCGTGTTCCGCCTCATGCCAACACTGTGCCGCGCCAGCTTCACCTCCTGCTATCTTCCCCAGATTAATGCTGCACCCACCCTTCTTCTCCCTCAACTCAAGCAGCTCGACCTCTTTGACGTTGTCATCTCGAAGAAGGCTATGGAGCACCTGCTCCGCAGCTGTACTGCGCTCGAGTACCTTCGTCTTGAGAAGATCCACGGGTTCATTAGCCTCCACATCACCTTGACGAATCTCCGATGGATTTATGTGTCTTGCTGGCCCCGCAACAAGACATCAATTGGGAAGAGATCACTCCAGCTGTTCCACGTTATGGTCATTGAGAATGCGCCTTTCCTTGAGAGATTGCTTGTATCGGATCTAGAAGGTCCAACAAAAATCAGGGTCATTGACGCGCCGAAATTGACAGCGTTGGTGTACTTGTCTACCAAATTCTCCAAACTCTTTATTGGATCCGTAATCGTTCAGGTACAACAGTCATCTTCTTCTCCGTCTTCTTGAAATTCACATTTTTAAATTTCTTCTTGATGTATTTACGACCGTCTTCCAGAACATGATTCCCACAAGCTTGACCCAGTCCATGCGCACAGGGAAGATCTTGGCACTAAAATCTATCGGCCCCAATCTGGATCAAGTTGTTGGATTCCTTACATGCTTTCCGTGCACGGAGAAGCTACTCATCGAGGTGAAACTTCTTTCCTATAAGTAAATGGTAATCACAACGTAGCTCAATTTTGTCGTAATTTTCCCAAATTACGATGACAAGTGTAGTGTTCAAAACTGCATCTACGCACTGCACCGAAAGAAATGTTTTTAGTATTTTTTCTCACGTGATCACCTGCATCGTTTTTATGTTGTACTACTATAGTAGCCTAGGCTAGTCATAGTGGAAAGTAACTTAGACTACTCCAATAACTCTATGGTTACCCTAAGAGCAAGTACTACCTCCGTCCTGGTTTACTTCCAATTTTGTAGTATCAAAATTTGACCATAGATTTAACTGACAAATGTTAATGCACGTCACTAACAACTATATCGTTGGATTTGTATTTGAACATAATTTCAAATGGTGTAATTTTTAGTGACATGCATTGGCATTTTCTTAGGTAAATCTATGGTCAAAATTTTTATACTAAATACGAGGTAGTATTCCCTTCATCCCAAAATTCTTGTCTTACATTTGTTTAGATACGGATGTATCTAACACTAAAATGTAACTAGATACATCCGTATTTAGACAAATTTAAGACAAGAATTTTGGGACGGAGGGAGTACAAAAGTGGGCTATGTAGGCCAAAACACGTGCCAAATTCACTTGTGATGCATTTGGCATCGATGCCCCTCCATTGCTCACCTGGTGCCCCAATCTGGATCACCTACTTTGCTCCGGTGCCAAATTAACTCACGCAATGAAAAAACACTGCATGGGAGAGAGAGAGGACTGAGGCAATAAAAACACTTGTTTGGGAGAGTGAGAGGCTGGTGTAGTTGGATTGATTGATTTGTTTATACATGTGGGTGTGTGTGCATAGCGGTGCCAACTCTCTCACATCGCGAGAGCGGTGCCAAAATCTTTTGATTTGACATCGATGCGTATTATGTGGCATACTTTTGCGAAATATGGCATCGGCCCCATAGTGGAAGGCAACAAATGCCCAAGCTCTTCATGTGCTCCTAGTTAAATGAGAGGAAACAGAAAGAGAGAGAGAGAGAGAGAGAGAGAGAGAGAGAGTGAAAAAATATCACTAGCCAGCCAATCCTATTGTATGAGAGAATGATATTGGTACCTCTTGATGACACGGCAATCTTATACAACCAGCTACTCTAATATGTTCTCTTCTTTTGCAGATAAAAAAGACCCGAAAGTGAAAATGTGCTGCACTATAACAATCTCATCGAATGCCTTGATCTCCATCTTACAGAAATTGATTTGATCGACTACCGAGGCAGCACATCTGATATTAAATTGGCCAGGTTCTTTATTCTGGAGGCAAGTGTGCTCAAGGTAATGAGGTTTGGCGTTCTCTGGCGCAACAATGAATGGCATGCTGATCATCGCAAGAGTCTAAGCCTAAATGACAAAGTCTCCGCAGAAGCTGAATTTGTTTTTGAAACATCAAGTGGCTAGAGACTTGAAAACTTATTTGCCCATTAGTGACTTGTTAGGGCGGTGGATTTTAGTTTGTACGATAATGCTGCATCCACCTAAAGTAACGAAAGTGCTTACGTAAACTTCCTAGTAATTCCCTCTTCGTAGGTGTAGCATTTCTCCTAACATTTGTAATATCAGTTTGAAACTTGTAATATTGTCGTGTCCTATTCTTGCATTTTCAAAATCCTGCAAATCAAACAGGTCCTGAGTTGGTGATGATGTTGTGCCTCCCATCTTTCACTAATAGCCGTTGGATCTAGATCTGACGCATACAAACCAAGCTTCTCCATTTTTGCAAAAAGATGCCCGCACTTGTTCCCTATTTACAAACAACTCCTTGTCTCTCACAATCAGCCTTATCTCCTTGATAACCCATAAGTGTAGGGGATCGCAACAACTTTCGAGGGTAAAGTATTCAACCCAAATTTATTGATTTGACACAAGGGGAGCCAAAGAATATTCTTGAGTATTAGCAGTTGAGTTGTCAATTCAACCACACCTGGATAACTTAGTATCTACAGCAAAGTATTTAGTAGCAAAAGTGGTATGATAATAATGGTAACGGTAGCAAAAGTAAAGATAATTGTTTTGGGGTTTTTGTAGTAGTTGTAACAGTAGCAACGGAAAAGTAAATAAACGAAAAACAATATATGAAAAGCTCGTAGGCAATGGATCAGTGATGGATAATTATGCCGGATGCGATTCCTCATGCAATAGTTATAACATAGGGTGACACAGAACTAGCTCCAATTCATCAATGTAATGTAGGCATGTATTCCGTAAATAGTCATATGTGCTTATGGAAAAGAACTTGCATGACATCTTTTGTCCTACCCTCCCGTGGCGGCGGGGTCCTAGTGGAAACTAAGGGATATTAAGGCCTCCTTTTAATAGAGAACCGGGACAAGGCATTAGCACATAGTGAATACATGAAATCCACAAACTACGGTCATCACCGAGAAGTATCTCGATTATTGTCACTTCGGGGTTGTCGGATCATAACACATAATAGGTGACTATAGACTTGCAAGATAGGATCAATAACACACATATATTCATGAAAACATAATAGGTTCAGATCTAAAATCATGGCACTCGGGCCCTAGTGACAAGCATTAAGCATAGCAAAGCCATAGCAACATCAATCTCAGAACATAGTGGATACTAGGGATCAAACCCTAACAAAACTAACTTGATTACATGGTAAATCTCATCCAACCCATCACCGTCCAGCAAGCCTAAGATGGAATTACTCACGCACGGCGGTGAGCATCATGAAATTGGTGATGGAGGATGGTTGATGATGACGACGGCAACGAATCCCCCTCTCCGGAACCCCGAACGGACTCCAGACCAGCCCTCCCGAGAGAGATTAGGGCTTGGCGGCGGCTCCGTGTCGTGAAACGCGATGAAACTTTCTCTCTGATTTTTTCTCCCCGAACGTGAATATATGGAGTTGGAGTTGAGGTCGTTGGAGATCTGGGGGGCCCACGAGATAGGAGGGTGCGCCCTAGGGGGGCGCCCTTTTGTCTCGTGGGCCCCCTAGTCTTGATTCTTTCGCCAAAAATTCTTATTAATTCCAAAAAGTGCCTCCGTGGATTTCCATGACATTCCGAGAACTTTTCTTTTCTACACATAAAACAACATCATGGCAGTTCTGCTGAAAACAGCGTCAGTCCGGGTTAGTTTCATTCAAATCATGCAAGTTAGAGTCCAAAACAAGGGCAAAAGTGTTTGGAAAAGTACATACGTTGGAGACGTATCAACTCCCCCAAGCTTAAACCTTTGCTTGTCCTCAAGCAATTCAGTTGATAAACTGAAAGTGATAAAGAAAAACTTTTACAAACTCTGTTTGCTCTTGTTGTTGTAACATGAAAAGCCAGCATTCAAGTTTCAGCAAATATTATGAACTAACCATACTCACAATAACACTTAGGTCTCACAATTACTCATATCAATGGCATAATCAGCTAGCGAGCCATAATAATAAAGCTCAGATGACAACACTTTCTCAAAATAATCATAACATGATATAACAAAATGGTATCTCGCTAGCCCTTTCTGAGACCGCAAAACATAAATGCAGAGCACCTTTAAAGATCAAGGACTGACTAAACATTGTAATTCATGGTAAAGAGATCCAGTCAAGTCATACCCAATATAAACCAATAGTAATGAATGTAAATGACAGTGTGCTCTCCAGCGGGTGCTTTTAATAAGTAGGGTGATGACTCAACATAAAAGTAAATAGATAAGCCCTTCGCAGAGGGAAGCAGGGATTTGTAGAGGTGCCAGAGGTCGATTTTAAAATAGAGATTGAATAACATTTTGAGCGACATCCTTCCGCTGTGAACGCAACAACTATGAGATGGCTGTATCTAAATGCATTATAGGCAGTTCCCAAACAGAATGGTAAAGGTTTATACTCCCCCAACCACCAACAAGCATCAATCCATGGCTTGCTCGAAATAACAAGTGCCTCCAACTAACAACAACCCTGGGGGAGTTTTGTTTAATAATTTTGATTTGCTTTAATCTTTTTGGATCATGGGACTAGGCATCCCCATTACCGGCCCTTTCTCGTGAATGAGGAGCGGAGTCCACTCCTCGTGAGAATAACCCACCTTGCATGGAATATATAGGCAGCCCTAGTTGTAACATGAGATGCTCGAGCATGCAAAACAGAAATTCATTTGAAGGTTTGGAGTTTGGCACATACAAATTTACTTGGAACGGCAGGTAAATACCGCATATAGGAAGGTATGGTGGACTCATATGGAACAACTTTGGGGTTTAAGGAGTTTGGATGCACAAGCAGTATTCCCGCTTAGTACAGGTGAAGGCTAGCAAAAGACTGGGAAGCGACCAACTTAGAGAGCGACAACAGTCGTAAACATGCATTAAAATTAATTTACACCGAGTACAAGCATGAGTAGGATATAATCTACCATGAACATAAATATCATGAAGGCTATGTTGATTTGATTCAACTACATGCGTGAACATGTGCCAAGTCTAGTCACTCAATTCATTCAAAGGAGGATACCATCCCATCATATCACATCATTATCAATCTAATAGCATGTTGGCACGCAAGGTAAACCATTATAACTCATAGCTAATCAAGCATGGCACAAGCAACTATAATCTCTAAATGTCATTGCAAATATGTTTACTTCATAATAGCTGACTCAGAAACGATGAACTCATCATATTTACAAAAACAAGAGAGGTCGAGTTCATACCAGCTTTTCTCATCCCAATAAGTCCATCATATATCGTCATTATTGCCTTTCACTTGCACGACCGAACGATGTGTATAATAATAAGAGTGCATGTGCATTGGACTAAGCTGGAATACAAAAGCATTCAACTCAAGAGAGAAGACAGGTTAATATGGGCTCTAAGTTAAATAAACAATCATGCATATGAGAGCCACTAAACATTTTTAATATAGTCTTCTCGACCCCCAAAGAAAAGAAAAGGAAATAAAACTATTTACACGGGAAAGCTCCCAACAAGTAAGAAGAAGAACTAGAAATTTTTTTGGGTTTTCATTTTAATTTCTACTACAAGCATGGAAATTAAACTAACTAATTTTTTTGGTTTTTCTTAAAGTTTATTGATACGTCTCCAACGTATCTATAATTTTTGATTGTTCCATGCTACTTTATCTACTGTTTTGGACTGTATTGGGCTTTATTTTCCACTTTTATATTATTTTTGGGACTAACCTATTAACCGGAGCCCCAGCCCAGAATTGCTGTTTTTTTGCCTATTTTAGTGTTTCGAAGAAACAGAATATCAAACGGAGTCCAAACGGAATGAAACCTTCGGGAACGTGATTTTCTCACCAAACATGATCCAGGAGACTTGGACCCTACTCCAAGAAGCAGAAGAGTCGGTCGCGAGGGTGGGGGGCGTGCTCCCTGCCTCGTGGCCCCCCTGTTGCTCCACCGACATACTCCTTCCTCCTATATATACCTACGTATCCCCAAACGATCAGAATAGGAACCAAAAACCTAATTCCACTGCCGCAACCTTCTGTATCCACGAGATCCCATCTTGCGGCCTGTTCCGGAGCTCCGCCGGAGGGGGCATCCACCATGGAGGGCTTCTACATCAACACCATAGCCCCTCCGATGAAGTGTGAGTAGTTTACTTCAGACCTTCGGGTCCATAGCTAGTAGCTAAATGGCTTCTTCTCTCTTTTTGGATCTCAATACAATGTTCTCCCCCTCTCTTGTGGAGATCTATTCGATGTAATCTTCTTTTTGCGGTGTGTTTGCTGAGACCGACGAATTGTGGGTTTATGATCCAGCTTATCTATGAACAATTTTTGAATCTTCTCTGAATTCTTTTATGTATGATTGAGTTATCTTTGCAAGTCTCTTCGAATTATCCTTTTGGTTTGGCCAACTAGATTGGTAGTTCTTGCAATGGGAGAAGTGCTTAGCTTTGGGTTCAATCTTGCGGTGTCCTTTCCCAGTGACAGAAGGGGCAGCAAGGCACATATTGTATTGTTGCCATCGAGGATAACAAGATGGGGTTTTTATCATATTGCATGAATTTATCCCTCTACATCATGTCATCTTGCTTAAGGCATTACTCTGTTTTTAACTTAATACTCTAGATGCATGCTGGATAGCGGTCGATGAGTGGAGTAATAGTAGTAGATGTAGAATCGTTTCGATCTACTTGTCTCAGACGTGATGCCTATATACATGATCATTACCTAGATATGCTCATAAGTATGCTCAATTCTGTCAATTGCTCAACAGTAATTTGTTCACCCACCATAGAAAATCTATGCTCTTGAGAGAAGCCACTAGTGAAACCTATGGCCCCTGGGTCTATTCTCATCATATAATTCTCCATTACTTTATTACTTGCTTTGTTTTTACTTTGCCTTTTACTTTTTACTTTGCATCTCTATACCAAAAATTACCAAAAATATTATTTATCATCTCTGTCAGATCTCACTCTCGTAAGTGACCGTGAATGGATTGACAACCCCTAACCGCGTTGGTTGCGAGGAGCTATTGTTTTGTGTAGGTACGAGGGACTTGTGCGTGGTCTCCTACTGGATTGATACCTTGGTTCTCAAAAACTGAGGGAAATACTTATGCTACTTTGCTGCATCATCCTCTCCTCTTCGGGGAAATCCAACGCAGTGCTCAAGAGGTAGCAAGAAGAATTTCTGGCGCCGTTGCCGGGGAGGCTCACGCAAGCAAGTCAACCATACCAAGTACCCATCACAATCCCTATCTCTTGCATTACATTATTTGCCATTTGCCTCTCGTTTTCCTCTCCCCCACTTCACCCTTGCCGTTTTATTCGCCCTCTCTTTCCCAATCTCCTCCTCTCTTTCCCGTTTGCCTTTTTCCGTGGCCTTTCTGTTTGCTCATGTGTTAGTTTGCTTGCTTGTTGTTATGTCTGAAATTGGGGAAATTATTGCCGACATGGGCGATAATAATATCATGGAAAATTCTGAAGCTCCTGCTGATGAATCCCCTACCTATCCTACAAAAAGATTTCGAATCGGTAGTGGTAATATTATTGGAAAAGGAGTTATTCAAGATTTCTTTACTTGTGCCGGTGGTTTGCCCTCTATGGACAGTTCTATTCTTCATAGAACTAGTAGTCTTGCGGACGCCATTGCCATGCTTATCGTTGAACTTGAAAGGCAATTTATGCATATGCACCCTTCTATACAAAGGATTTTCCTAGAATTTTCTAATATCGAACACTCCTCTGTTAAGCGTGCCGCTACTATCTTTTTGGCTCATGAATTCAGATTTATAATAAAAGAGGCCAAAGAAATCTTTGCGCATTATAGGGTGGACGCCGGCCGTCCTCCCATAGAATCTATCCTCTTTGATCAAGAAGAAATTATGCGTTTTCAATCTCTTGACTATGTTGCTTTCAATGAAAACCTTAGAAAAAAGGTGCCAACCAACATTCTAATTGATAGAATCTCTGAACTTAATGATGATTTGGCTATTCGAAATAATGAGTTAGGATACTCTCTTGAGCATAGACTCACAAGGTTCTGTCAAAAGAACGCTTATAATGATGAATTGGTTGTGCATTATGAAGGGCCAAAAGAGGAACCTATACCTCCTAAAATTGATCTTGGGGATTTTTGCCCCATTAAATTTAGCCCTTTTGATTACTTTTGCTTGCCTCAAAGAAAACTTGCTGCCGAACATAGAGAATATGAAATGAGTTTCACCGATCTATCTTATTACTACGGCACCTGCTAGATCTATCCTTGCTTTTATGCCTAGCTAGGGGCGTTAAACGATAGCGCTCGTTGGGAGGCAACCCAATTTTATTTGTGTTTTTTGTTTTTGCTTCTGATTAGGAATAAATAATCCATCTAGATTCTGTTTGGATGTGGTTTTATCTTTTAATTAGTGTTTGTGCCAAGTAGAACCTATAGGATAACCTACGATGATAGTTGATTTGATTCTGCTGAAAAACAGAAACTTTGCGCGCACGAATATAATTTTGTTAAATCACAGGAACGTGCTTTTGCGTTGATTCTTTTATCTGCTGTTCAATAAACAAATTTTCCAGGACTTCCTATTTTGGTAGGATTTTAAGAGTTTCAGAAGTTTACGTTAGTTACATATTGCTACAGACTGTTCTGTTTTTGACAGATTCTGTTTTGCGTGTGTTGTTAGCTTATTTTGATGAATCTATGGCTAGTAAAATAATTTATAATCCATAGAGAAGTTGGAATACAGTAGGTTTAACACCAATATAAATAAAGAATGAGTTCATTACAGTACCTTGAAGTAGTCTTTTGTTTTCTTTCTCTAATGGAGCTCACGAGATTTCTATTGAGTTTTGTGTTGTGAAGTTTTCAAGTTTTGGGTGAATTCTTTTGATGGATTATGGAACAAGGAGTGGCAAGAGCCTAAGCTTAGGGATTCCCATGGCACCCCCAAGATAATCCAAGGAAACCAAAAAGTCAAAGCTTGGGGATGCCCCGGAAGGCATCCCCTCTTTCGTCCACTTCCATCGGTAATATACTTGGAGCTATATTTTTATTCACCAAATGATATGTGTTTTGCTTGGAGCGTCTTGTATTATTTGCATCTTTTCTTGTTAGTTTTCCACAATCATCCTTGTTGTACACACCTTTTCAGAGAGCCATACATGAATTGGAATTTGTTAGAATACTCTATGTGCTTCACTTATATCTTTTGAGCTCAATAGTTTTGCTCATAGTGTTTCACTTATATCTCTTGAGCGTGATAACTTTTGCTCTAGTACTTCACTTAGATCTTTTAGATCACGGTGGTGGATTTGTTTTAAACAAACTATTGATCTCTCATGCTTCACTTAGATTATTTTGGGAGTCGTTAATAGCATGGTAATTTGCTTAGTATTAATATACTTGGTATTCAAGATATGTGAAACTTTCTTTTGAGTGAATTGAATACTAAGATAAGTTTGATGCTTGATAATTGTTTTGAGATATGGAGGTGATAATATAAAAGTCGTGCTAGTTGGGTGATTATGAATTCAAAGAATGCTTGTGTTGAAGTTTGCAAGTCCCGTAGCATGCATGTATGGTTAAAGTTGTGTAACAAATTTGAAACATGAAGTGTACCTGGCTTGTGCATCCTTATGAGTGGCGGTCGGGGACGAGCGATGGTCTTTTCCTACCAATCTATCCCCCTAGGAGCATGCACGTAGTACTTGATTTTTGATGACTTCTAAATTTTTGCAATAAGTATATGAGTTCTTTTGACTAATGTTGAGTCCATGGATTATACACACTCTCACCTTTCCGCCTTTGCTAACCTCTTCGGTACCGTGCATTGCCTTTCTCACCTTGAGAGTTGGTGCAAACTTCGCCGGTGCATCCAAACCCCGTGATACGATACGCTCTATCACACATAAACCTCCTTATATCTTCCTCAAAACAGCCACCATACCTACCTATCATGGCATTTCCATAGCCATTCCGAGATAAATTGCCATGCAACTTCCATCATCATCATCATGACATACATTACTTTTGTCATATTGCCATTGCATGATCATGTAGTTGACATCGTATTTGTGGCAAAGCCACATGCATTATTTTTCATACATGTCACTCTTGATTCATTGAACCATCCCGGTACACCGCCGGAGGCATTCATATAGAGTCATATCTTGTTCTAAGTTTCGAGTTGTAATCCTTATGTTGTAATCAATAGAAGTGTGATGATCATCATTGTTAGAGCATTGCCCAAAAAGAAAAAAAAGAAAAAAAGAAGAAAGGCTAAAAAAAAGAAGAAAGGCCCAAAAAAAGAAGAAAAGGAAAAAAAAGAAAATAAATAAAAAGGGCAATGCTACTATCTCTTTTTCCACACTTGTGCTTCAAAGTAGCACCTTGTTCCTCATGTAGTGAGTCTCATATATTGTGCTTCAAAGTAGCACCTTGTTCTTCATGTAGTGAGTCTCATATATTGTGCTTCAAAGTAGCACCTTGTTCTTCATGTAGTGAGTCTCATATATTGTGCTTCAAAGTAGCACCATGTTTTTCATATAGTGCGTCTCATAAGTTGTCTTGTTCATACTAGTGGGAATTTTTCATTATAGAACTTGGCTTGTATATTCCTACGATGGGCTTCCTCAAAATGCCCTAGGTCTTCATGAGCAAGCAAGTTGGATGCACACCCACTAGTTTTCTTTTTGTTGAGCATTCATAGCTCTAGTGCATCTGTTGCATGGCAATCCCTACTCCTCATCTTGACATCAATTGATGGGCATCTCCATAGCCCGTTGATTAGCCTCGTTAACTTGAGACTTTCTCCTTTTTTATCTTCTCCACACAATCCCCATCATCATATTCTATTCCACCCATAGTGCTATATCCATGGCTCACGCTCATGTATTGCATGAAGGTTGAAAAAGTTTGAGATTATTTAAGTATGAAACAATTGCTTGGCTTGTCATCGGGGGTATAGAAGTTGGGAACATCTTTGTGTGACGAAAATGAAGCATAGCCTAACTATATGATTTTGTAGGGATGAACTTTCTTTTGCCATGTTATTTTGAGAAGACATGATTGCTTTGATTAGTATGCTTGAAGTATTATTATTTCTTTGTCAATATGAACTTTTGTCTTGAATCTTTCGGATCTGAATATTCATATCACAATTAAGAAGATTTACATTGAAATTATGCCAAACTATCACTCCGCATCAAAAATTCTCTTTTTATCATTTACCTACTCGAGGACGATCAGGAATTAAGCTTGGGGATGCTTGATACGTCTCCAACGTATCTATAATTTTTGATTGCTCCATGCTACTTTATCTACTATTTTGGACTATATTAGGCTTTATTTTCCACTTCTATATTATTTTTGGGACTAACCTATTAACCGGAGGCCCAGCCCAGAATTGCTGTTTTTGCCTATTTCAGTGTTTCAAAGAAACGGAATATCAAATGGAGTCCAAATGGAATGAAACCTTCAGGAACGTGATTTTCTCACCGAACGTGATCCAGGAGACTTGGACCCTACTCCAAGAAGCAGAAGAGTCGGTCACGAGGGTGGGGGGCGCGCCCCCTGCCTCGTGGCCCCCCTATTGCTCCACCGACGTACTCCTTCCTCCTATATATACCTACGTATCCACAAACGATCAGAATAGGAGCCAAAAACCTAATTCCATCGCCGCAACCTTCTGTATCCACGAGATCCCATCTTGGGGCCTGTTCTGGAGCTCCGCCGGAGGGGGCATCCACCATGGAGGGCTTCTACATCAACACCATAGCCCCTTCGATGAAGTGTGAGTAGTTTACTTCAGACCTTTGGGTCCATAGCTAGTAGCTAGATGGCTTCTTCTCTCTTTTTGAATCTCAATACAATGTTCTCCCCCTCTCTCATGGAGATCTATTCGATGTAATCTTCTTTTTGCGGTGTGTTTGTTGAGACCGATGAATTGTGGGTTTATGATCCAGCTTATCTATGAACAATATTTGAATCTTCTCTGAATTCTTTTATGTATGATTGAGTTATCTTTGCAAGTCTCTTCGAATTATCCTTTTGGTTTGGCCAACTAGATTGGTAGTTCTTGCAATGGGAGAAGTGCTTAGCTTTGGGTTCAATCTTGCGGTGTCCTTTCCCAGTGACAGAAGGGGAAGCAAGGCACGTATTGTATTGTTGCCATCGAGGATAACAAGATGGTTTTTTTATCATATTGCATGAATTTATCCCTCTACATCATGTCATCTTGCTTAAGGCGTTACTCTGTTTTTAACTTAATACTCTAGATGCATGCTGGATAGCGGTCGATGAGTGGAGTAATAGTAGTAGATGCAAAATCATTTCGATCTACTTGTGTCAGACATGATGCCTATATACATGATCATTACCTAGATATGCTCATAAGTATGCTCAATTCTGTCAATTGCTCAACAGTAATTTGTTCACCCACCATAGAAAATCTATGCTCTTGAGAGAAGCCACTAGTGAAACCTATGGCCCCCGGGTCTATTCTCATCATATCAATCTCCATTACTTTATTACTTGCTTTGTTTTTACTTTGCCTTTTACTTTTTACTTTGCATCTCTATACCAAAATTTACCAAAAATATTATTTATCATCTCTATCAGATCTCACTCTCGTAAGTGACCGTGAAGGGATTGACAACCCCTAATCGCGTTGGTTGCGAGGAGCTATCGTTTTGTGTAGGTACGAGGGACTTGTGCGTGGTCTCCTACTGGATTGATACATTGGTTCTCAAAAACTGAGGGAAATACTTATGCTACTTTGCTGCATCATCCTCTCCTCTTCGGGGAAATCCAATGCAGTGCTCAAGAGGTAGCATTTATCAAACACACAAGAATAAAACTGGAAAAAGAAAATTAAACTAACATGGATAATACAATAAAAGAGTGTGAGCACCGACAACTAGTGTGTGAACATGAATGTAAAGTTGGTGAGAAATACGTACTCCCCCAAGCTTAGGCTTTTGGCCTAAGTTGGTCTAGTACCAAGGACCACAGCAACTCTCCCCGGTGTAATGGGAGGTGTAATCAGGATACCACTTGCTGGTCATCTTCGGATCCCACTGGACAGATGATGCACGATAAGGGTCCAGTTCAGGTTCCGGCTCAGGTTCTGGAGTAAAAGCTTGGGCTCGATGAGTGTTCACCGCCTCCGGTGTGACAAGAAAAGTTTCTACAAGCAAATCAAACAACAGAGGTGCAGGCAAAATAATAATCTCAATGTGCTTCTTATTAAATCTAAGTTTATACAAGAGCATTTTATCTTTGTTGTCAACAATAAACTTGTGTGCTACCATGCTCTTGTAATCTAAAATGTGTGGAGGCAATTTTATCTCCTCCTTCTCATGGTGCCTAATGGGTATCTGAAAATATTTAGCAAGACGTGCAACATAGATACCTCCAAATATGGGGCCTTTTGTATGATTCAGGGCTAGCCGTTTAGCAACGACGGCACCCATACTAAAAGTATTGTCTCCAAGCAAGGCATGTTGAAGAATGATAATATCAGGAACGCTCAAGTTTCCACTATTCCCAAGACCAATCAAGCATCTATTAGCAAATATGGCAAAGTAGCGTAAAACAGGAAAGTGTATGCTAGAGACTTTTGCCTCAGAGCCCTTCTTTGGCTCCTCTACAACAATAGTATTAACGAAGCCACCCACATCTTCATGATGGGGTTCCTCTAATTCTCCCTCATAAGGTATCCTACATACCGCGCAAAAATTACGTAAAGACATTTCTTTGAATTCATCATATAAATGAAATGATACTGCAGGCGGTGACTGCTTAGGATAATAATAAAAGTTTTGCACGAAAGTATTGGTAAGTAAGAGATACTGATCGATTCGGTCGTTGATGAAACCGGTGAGGCCTGCAGTCTCGATCAAAGCATAAAAATCTTCATGAATTCCAGCTTCTTTCAAGAAATCCTCACACGGCCATTCACACGATCGTACTTCCGCTAAGCGAGGAAGATTATACTTGGCTTTTTCCTTCTCTTTGGCTTGTTTTTCCTGGGAGCTTTGGCTAGAAGATCCCCTCAAAAGCTTTCTTAACATTTTCTGAAAATTTCTGAAATTTTAGTAACTTCAAAATAAAAGTGAATAAAACTAAACAAGATTGGTAGCAACTACTCCTACAAGTGCCTAGAGCCTATATCATGCATTAGAATTGCTTGGGACCTCATAAATTTAACATGCAAGCTCAAGAACATGGTCACCTATGCAGCAAAAATTTGCAATGAATAAAGCACTAGAACAAAAACTAATTGGACCAATGGAGGAGTCACATACCAAGCAACAATTTCCCAAAGCAGTTTTGTAAATGGAGCTTTGAGCAAGGAGATCGAAAATCGCAGCAAAATGAGCTAGAACTCGTGCTTGAGCTGGATGGGGATTTTTTTGGGTAGAAGATGAAGTGTGTGGGTGCTGGCATAAGTGGAGGGGAGCCACCAGGGGCCCACGAGACAGGGGGCGCGCCCTATAGGGGGGGCACGCCCTCCACTCTCGTGGCCTGATGCTTGTCCCTCCTGTAGTGTTTTCAGTGCCTAAAATTCTCAAATATTCCAGAAAAAATCATACTAAATTTGCAGGGCATTTGGAGCACTTTTATTTTCGGACTATTTTCTTAATGCACGGATAATTCAGAAAACAGACGGATAATACTATTTTTTCTTTATTTATTCTAAGTAACAGAAAGTAAAAAGAGGGTACAGAAGGTTGTGCCTTCTAGTTTCATCCATCTCATGATCATCAAAATGAACCCACTAACAAGGTTGATCAAGTCTTGTTAACAAACTCATTCCGAATAACACGGAACCGGAGAAATTTAGAATAACACTAAGTTACCTCAACGGGGATATGAAAATCCCCAACAATAAGAATATCATACTTTTTCTTGACAGTAGGGAGAGGAAATTCAAAACCTCCAAAAATGATAGTTGGAACTTTTTTAATAGAATTGTTGCTATAAATCTGAGATTGTTTCTTGGAAAGTGTACCGTATGCTCATTACCATTAACATGAAAAGTGACATTGCCTTTGTTGCAATCAATAACAGCCCCTGCAGTATTAAGAAAAGGTCTACCAAGATAATAGACATGCTATCCTCCTCGGGAATATCAAGAATAACAAAGTCCGTTAAGATAGTGACATTTGCAACCACAACAAGCACATCCTCACAAATACCGACAGGTATAGCAGTTGATTTATCAGCCATTTGCAAGGATATTTCAGTAGGTGTCAACTTATTCAATTCAAGTCTACGATATAAAGAGAGAGGCATAACACTAACACCGGCTCCAAGATCACATAAAGCAGTTCTAACATAATTTCTTTTAATGGAGCATGGTATAGTCGGTACACCCGGATCTCCAAGTTTCTTTGGTATTCCACCCTTAAAAGTGTAATTAGCAAGCATGGTGGAAATTTCAGCTTCCGGTATCTTTCTTTTATTTGTAATGATATCCTTCATATATTTAGCATAAGGATTTACTTTGAGCATATCAGTTAAGCACATACATAAGAAAATAGGTCTAATCATTTCATCAAAGCGCTCAAAATCCTCATCATCCTTTGTCTTGGATGGTTTAGGAGGAAAGGACATGGGTTTCTGAACCCATGGTTCTCTTTCTTTACCGTGCTTCCTAGCAACAAAATCTCTCTTATCATAACGTTGATTCTTTGATTGTGGGTTATCAAGATCAACAGCAGGTTCAATCTCTACATCATTGTTTTTGCTAGGTTGAGCATCATCATGAACATTATCATTAACATTATCACTAGGTTCATGTTCATCACCTCATTGTGTTTCAGCATCAGAAATAGAAATATCATTGGGATTCTCAGGTGTGTCTACAGTAGGTTCATTAGAAGCATGCAAAGTTCTATCATTTTTCTTTTTCTTCTTTTTAGAAGAACTAGGTGCCTCTAAATTATTTCTCTGAGAATATTGCTGGATTCTCTTAGGGTGGCCTTCAGGATACAAAGGTTCCTGAGTCATTCTACCAGTTCTAGTAGCCACTCTAACAACAAAGTCATTTTTATTATTTAATTCATCAAGCAAATCATTTTGAGATTTGAGTACTTGCTCAGCTTGGGTAGCAACCATAGAAGCATATTTGCTAACGAGTTTGAGTTCGTCCTTAACTCTAGCTATATTATCGCCTACGCGTCCTATCTCGAAAGCATTATTCTTTAACTCTCTACCAACATAAGCATTAAAACTTTCTTGTCTAGCCATAAAGTCATCAAATTCATCTAAGCATGGGCTATGAAATTTAGTAGAGGGGATTTCAACTTTATCATATCTATAGAGAGAATTTACCTTTACTACCTGTGTCGGGTTATCAAGACAATGTGGTTCTTCAGGCGGTATATTAAGACCATGTATTTCTTCAATAGGAGGTAAGTTCTTAACATCTTCAGCTTTAATACCTTTTTCTTTCATTGATTTCTTTGCCTCTTGCATATCTTCAGGACTGAGAAATAAAACACCTCTCTTCTTCGGAGTGGGTTTAGGAATAGGCTCAGGAGTTGGCTCAATTGCTTCAGGAATTACTTCAGGAATTGACTCGGGAAGAGTCCAATTATTTTCATTAGTCAACATATTATTCAATACTATTTCAGCTTCGTCGACTGTTCTTTCCCTGAAAACACAACCAGCACAACTATCCAAGTAGTCCTTGGAAGCATCGGTTAGTCCATTATAAAAGATATCAAGTATTTAATTTTTCTTAAGAGGATGATCAGGCAAAGCATTAAGTAACCGGAGAAGCCTCCCCCAAGCTTGTGGGAGACTCTCTTCTTTGATTTGCACAAAATTATATATTTCCCGCAAGGCAACTTGTTTCTTATGAGCAGGGAAATATTTAGCAGAGAAGTAATAAATCATATCCTGGGGACTACGCACACAACCAGGAGCAAGAGAATTATACCAAGTCTTAGCATCACCCTTTAATGAGAACGGAAATATCTTAAGGATATAAAAATAGCGAGACTTCTCATCATTAGTAAATAGGGTGGCTATATCATTCAACTTGGTAAGATGTGCCACAACAGTTTCAGATTCGAGGCCATAAAAAGGATCAGATTCAACTAAAGTAATAATCTCAGGATCAACAGAGAATTCATAATCCTTATCAGTAACAGAAATAAGTGAAGTAGCAAAAGCAGGATCGGGTTTCATTCTAGCATTAAGAGACTGCTACTTCCATTTAGCTAATAATTTTTTAAGATCATATCTATCATTGCAAGCAAAGATTTCCCTAGCAGCTTCTTCATTCATAACATAACCCTTAGGAACAACAGGTAATACATAATAATTGGGAGAACCTTCATCATCACTATCATCAATAATAGGTTCTTTGGTATTTTCGTTCCCCCTAACTCTAGCAAGTTGTTCATCAAGAAATTCACCTAATGGCAATGTAGTATCACACACAGAAGTAGTTTCATCATTCATAGCAGAAGTGGCATCATCAATAACATGCGACATATCAGAATTCATAGCAGTAGCAGGTTTAGGTGTCACAAGCCTACTAATAACGGAAGGAGAATCTAGTGCAGAGCTAGATGGCAGTTCCTTACCCCCCCTCGTAGGTGAGGGCAAAATAGTAGTTCGGTCGTCTTTCAAGTTCTTCATAGTGATCAACAGATATAAATCCCAAGTGGCTCAGAGAATAAAGCTATGATCCCCGGCAACGGCGCCAGAAATTAGTCTTGATAACCCACAAGTGTAGGGGATCGCAACAGCTTTCGAGGGTAAAGTATTCAACCCAAATTTATTGATTCGACACAAGGCGAGACAAAGAATATTCTTGAGTATTAGCAGTTGAGTTGTCAATTCAACCACACCTGGATAACTTAGTATCTGCAGCAAAGTATTTAGTAGCAAAAGTGGTATGATAATAATGGTAACGATAGCAAAAGTAAAGATAATTGTTTTTGGGTTTTTGTAGTAGTTGTAACAGTAGCATCCGAAAAGTAAATAAGCGAAGAACAATATATGAAAAGCTCGTAGGCAATGGATCAGTGATGGATAATTTTGCCGGATGCGATTCCTCATGCAATAGTTATAACATAGGGTGACATAGAACTAGCTCCAATTCATCAATGTAATGTAGGCATGTATTCCATAAATAGTCATACGTGCTTATGGAAAAGAACTTGCATGACATATTTTGTCCTACCCTCCCGTGGCAACGGGGTCCTATTGGAAACTAAGGGATATTAAGGCCTCCTTTTAATAGAGAACCGGAACAAAGCATTAGCACATAGTGAATACATGGACTCCTCAAACTACGGTCATCACCGACAAGTATCCCGATTATTGTCACTTCGGGGTTGTCGGAGCATAACACATAATAGGTGACTATAGACTTGCAAGATAGGATCAAGAACACAAATATATTCATGAAAACATAATAGGTTCAGATCTGAAATCATGGCACTCGGGCCCTAGTGACAAGCATTAAGCATAGCAAAGTCATAGCAACATCAATCTCAGAACATAGTGGATACTAGGGATCAAACCCTAACAAAACTAACTTGATTACATGGTAAATCTCATCCAACCCATCACCATCCAACAAACCTACGATGGAATTACTCATGCACGGCGGTGAGCATCATGAAATTGGTGATGTAGGATGGTTGATGATGACGAAGGCGATGAATCCCCCTCTCCGGAGCCCCGAACGGACTCCAGATCAGCCCTCCCGAGAGAGATTAGGGCTTAGCGGCGGCTCCTTGTCGTAAAACGCGATGAAACTTTCTCTCTGATTTTTTTCTCCCCAAACGTGAATATATGGAGTTGGAGTTGAGGTCGGTGGAGGTCCAGGGGGACCACGAGATAGGAGGGCGCACCCTAGGGGGGGGGGGCGCCCCCCTGTCTCGTGGACAGCCTGTGGGCCCCCTGGTCTTGATTCTTTCGCCAAAAATTCTTTTTAATTCCAAAAAGTGCCTCCGTGGATTTCCAGGACATTCCGAGAACTTTTATTTTCTACACATAAAACAACATCATGGCAGTTCTGCTGAAAACAGCGTCAGTCCGGGTTAGTTTCATTCAAATCATGCAAGTTAGAGTCCAAAACAAGGGCAAAAGTTTTTGGAAAAGTAGATACGTTGGAGACGTACCACTCCTCCCCACCACATCTAGATGGCCGTGGAAAAATCTGGCGCGATGGCCGCTACCGGCGCCGTCCACCCCCAATCTTGCTGTTCTGTGCAATGCACGGGCATCTACGCACGGGAAATTATGTCGAACAGGGCTAGTTGTAAGCAGGCTAGCTCTACAACCATGATGATAGTGACTGCAGACAGTTAGGCTGACTATGGTATGCCGAACACGGCACCTAATGTCATCTCCGACGTAGGGTCTTGTCACTTCACTGTGAGGAGTAGCACGTAATAATTTGACCAACGGGTAGTACAGTGCTAGTACTCCTACTACATTGGTAGTACTACTACTAGTACAAGTAGTACCACCGTCTGGATTTAGGAGTACTACCACGTCCATCTGGATTTTAGTATTTGACTAGCAATATCTAGTAATGCATGTCACAAAAAATGTACTACTCCCTCTGTAAATAAATACATGGTGTTTTATTCCTATCGGCGAGAGAACTTAATGTCTTTTTGCTAACGAGAGTACTAATAGGATTACTGCTACGTCTCGAGCTTGCGTTGGTTTTCCCCGAAGAGGAAGGGATGATGCAGCACAGTAGCGTAAGTATTTCCCTCAGTTTTTGAGAACCAAGGTATCAATCCAGTAGGAGGTCACGCACAAGTCCCTCGTACCTGCAAAACACGATAGGAACTCGCAACCAATGCTTAGGGGTTGTCAATCCCTTCACGGTCACTTACGAGAGTGAGATCTGATAGAGATAATATTTTTGGTATTTTTGATGGATAGATGCAAAGTAAAAAGTAAAGGCAAAGTAAAAACAAAGCAAGTAAATAAAGTGATATAGATTGATATGATGAGAATAGACCCGGGGGCCATAGGTTTCACTAGTGGCTTCTCTCAAGAGCATAAATATTCTACGGTGGGTGAACAAATTACTGTTGAGCAATTGACAGAATTGAGCATAGTTATGAGTATATCTATGCAATGATCATGTATATAGGCATCACGTCCAAAACAAGTAGATTGAAACGATTCTACATCTACTACTATTACTCCACTCATCGACCACTATCCAACATGCAACTAGAGTATTAAGTAAAAACAGAGTAATGCCTTAAGCAAGATGACATGATGTAGAGGAATAAATTCATGCAATATGATAAATACCCCATCTTGTTATCCTCGATGGCAACAATACAATACGTGCCTTGCAACTCTTTCTGTCACTGAGTAAGGACACCGCAAGATGGAACCCAAAGCTAAGCACTTCTCCCATTGCAAGAACTACCAATCTAGTTGGCCAAACCAAACGGATAATTCGAAGAGACTTGCAAAGATAATTCAATCATACATAAAAGAACTCAGAGAAGAATCAAATATTTTCCATAGATAATACTAGATCATAAACCCACAATTCATCGGTCTCAACAAACACACCGCAAAAAGAAGATTACATCGAATAGATCTCCACAAGAGAGGGGGAGAACATTGTATTGAGATCCAAAAAGAGAGAACAAGCCATCTAGCTACTAGCTATGGACCCGAAGGTCTGAAGTAAACTACTCACACTTCATCGGAGGGGCTATGGTGTTGATGTAGAAGCCCTCCATGGTGGATGCCCCCTCCGGCGGAGCTCCGAAACAGGCTCCAAGATGGGATCTCGTGGATACAGAAGGTTGCGGCGGTGGAATTAGGTTTTTGGCTCCTGTTCTGATCATATGGGGATACGTAGGTATATATAGGAGGAAGGAGTATGTCGGTGGAGCTTCGAGGGGCCCATGAGGCAGGGGGGCGCACCCAGGGGGGGGGCTCCCTCCACCCTCGTGACCGCCTCGTGGCTTTCTTGACAGAGGGTCCAAGTCTCCTGGGTCTTATCTGATGAGAAAATCACGTTCCCGAAGGTTTCATACCGTTTGGACTCCGTTTGATATTCTGTTTCTTCGAAATACTGAAAAAGGCAAAAACAACAATTCTGGGCTGGGCCTCCGGTTAATAGGTTAGTCCCAAAAATAATATAAAAGTGGAAAATAAAGCCCAATATAGTCCAAAACAGTAGATAAAGTAGCATGGAGCAATCAAAAATTATAGATATGTTGGAGACGTATCAGGCATCCCCAAGCTTAATTCCTGCTCGTCGTCGAGTAGGTAAATGATAAAAAAGAATTTTTGATGCGGAGTGATACTTTGGCATAATTTCAATGTAAATCTTCTTAATTGTGATATGAATATTCAGATCCGAAAGATTCAAGACAAAAGTTCATATTGACAAAGAAATAATAATACTTCAAGCATACTAATCAAAGCAATCATGTCTTCTCAAAATAACATGGCAAAAGAAAGTTCATCCCTACAAAATCATATAGTTAGGCTATGCTTCATTTTCGTCACACAAAGATGTTCCCAACTTCTATACCCCCGATGACAAGCCAAGCAATTGTTTCATACTTAAATAATCTCAAACTTTTTCAACCTTCATGCAATACATGAGCGTGAGCCATGGATATAGCACTATGGGTGGAATAGAATATGATGATGGGGATTGTGTGGAGAAGATAAAAAAGGAGAAAGTCTCAAGTTAACGAGGCTAATCAACGGGCTATGGAGATGCCCATCAATTGATGTCAAGATGAGGAGTAGGGATTGCCATGCAACAGATGCACTAGAGCTATGAATGCTCAACAAAAAGAAAACTAGTGGGTGTGCATCCAACTTGCTTGCTCATGAAGACCTAGGGCATTTTGAGGAAGCCCATCGTAGGAATATACAAGCCAAGTTCTATAATGAAAAATTCCCACTAGTATGAACAAGACAACTTATGAGACGCACTATATGAAAAACATGGTGCTACTTTGAAGCACAATATATGAGACTCACTACATGAAGAACAAGGTGCTACTTTGAAGCACAAGTGTGGAAAAAGAGATAGTATCATTGCCCTTTTTTTTGGGCCTTTCCTTTTTTTAATTTTGGCCTTTCTCTTTTTTTTATTTGGGCAATCCTCTAATAATGATGATCATCACACTTTCATTACAACATAAGAATTACAACTCGAAACTAGAACAAGATATGACTCTATATGAATGCCTCCGGCGGTGTACCGGGATGGTGCAATGAATCAAGAGTGACATATATGGCAAATAATGCATGGTGGCTTTGCCACAAATACGATGTCAACTACAAGATCATGCAATGGCAATATGACAAAAGTAATGCATGTCACGATGATGATGGTGGAAGTTGCATGGCAATATATCTCGGAATGGCTATGGAAATGCCATGATAGGTAGGTATGGTGGCTGTTTTGAGGAAGATATAAGGAGGTTTATGTGTGATAGAGCGTATCGTATCACGGGGTTTGGATGCACCGGCGAAGTTTGCACCAACTCTCAAGGTGAGAAAGGGCAATGCACGGTACAGAAGAGGCTAGCAAATGTGGAAAGGTGAGAGTGCGTATAATCCATGGACTCAATATTAGTCAAAAGAACTCATATACTTATTATAAAAATTTAGAAGTCATCAAAAATCAAGTACTACGCGCATGCTCCTAGGGGGATAGATTGGTAGGAAAAGGCCATCGCTCGTCCCCGACCGCCACTCATAAGGATGCACAAGCCAGGTACACTTCATGTTTCAAATTTGTTACATAACTTTAACCATACGTGCATGCTACGGGATTTGCTAACTTCAACACAAGCACTATGAGCACACTATCAAGCTCAAAAGATATAAGTGAAGAGCATAGAGTATTCTAACAAATTTCAATTCATGTATGGCCCTCTCAAAAGGTGTGTACATCAAAGAGGATTGTGGTAGACTAACAAGCAAAGACACAAATAATACAAGACGCTCCAAGCAAAACACATATCATGTTGGTGAATAAAAATATAGCTCCAAGTAAATTACCGATGGAAGTGGACGAAAGGGGGATGCCTTCCGGGGCATCCCCAAGCTTTGACTTTTTGGTGTCCTTGGGTCATCTTGGGGGTGCCATGGGCATCCCCAAGCTTAGGCTCTTGCCACTCCTTGTTCCATAATCCATCAAAAGAATTCACCCCAAACTTGAAAACTTCACAACACAAAACTCAACAGAAATCTCGTGAGCTCCGTTAGAGAAAGAAAACAAAAGACTACTTCAAGGTACTGTAATGAACTCATTATTTGTTTATATTGGTGTTAAATCTACTGTATTCCAACTTCTCTATGATTTATAAACCAATTTACTAGCCATAGATTCATCAAAATAAGCAAACAACACACAAAAAACAGAATCTGTCAAAAACAGAACAGTCTGTAGTAATCTGTAACTAACACAAACTTCTGTAACTCTAAAAATTCTACCAAAATAGGAAATCCTGGATAATTTGCTTATTGATCAGCATAAAAAAGAATCAACGCAAAATCACTCTCCAGTAAAAAATGGCAGCTAATCTCGTGAGCGCTAAAGTTTCTGTTTTTCAGCAGAATCAAATCAACTATCATCGTAGGTTATCCTATAGGTCCTACTTGGCACAAACACTAATTAAAACATAAAACCACATCCAAACAGAAGGTAGATGGAATATTTATTCCTAAACATAAGCAAAAACAAAAAAACACAAAATAAAATTGGGCTGCCTCCCAACAAGCGCTATCGTTTAACGCCCCTAGCTAGGCATAAAAACAAGGATAGATTTAGGTATTGCCATCTTTGGTGGGCAATCCATAAGTGGCTCTCATGATAGATTCATAAGGTAATTTTATTTTATTTCTAGGGAAGTGTTCCATACCCTTCTTTAAGGGAAATTGGAATCTAATATTCCCTTCCTTCATATCAGTAATTGCACCAATTGTTCTAAGGAAAGGTCTACCAAGAATAAAAGGACATGAAGGCTTGCAATCTATATCAAGAACGATAAAATCTACGGGCACATAATTCCTATTTGCAACAACAAGAACATCATTAATTCTTCCCATAGGCTTTTTAATAGTGGAATCCGCAAGATGCAAGTTTAGAGAGAAATCATCAAAATCACGGAAATCTAGCAAATCACATAAAGTTTTGGGGATAGTAGAGACACTAGCACCCAAATCACACAAAGCATGAAACTCAAAGTCTTTAATCTTAATTTTAATAGTAGGTTCCTGTAAGTGCATCTAGTGCCACCCCTAGTTGGTTTTGGAGTATTGACGACAAAGTTGGTTGAGGGACTAATGCGTTTGTGAGAATTGCAGGATAACGCAGGTAGTGTCCCTCATTGATTCGGTTTACCTACCGGAGATGACCCCTAAAAATGTATGAAGACATTGAAGACAATGGTGGTATGAGAAGATATTCATATTGAAGACTATGACATGAGAAGACATTGCGTGAAGACTATGGAGCGCGAAGACTGTGTGGTTTCGTTGTTTCCTTTTCTTCTTTGTTGAGTCATAGGAACCACCGTACTGTTAAGTGGGGTCCAAGTGAACTAAGTCAGAGTGACTGAAGTGATGCTCAAATCAAATCCTAAGTCTTCGAGCGAAGACAATGAGAGCAAATCTTATCCAGAGCTGGATGAGTCAGCCTTGAAGGTTTGGAAGTCTACCTTGAAGACTTACCCGAGTGATTGGGCGAGGACTGGGTGTCCTTAGCTCAAGGGGAATAAGGTGAAGACATGGTCTTCTGAGTTAAATCTCAGCCTCCCTAACCAGACGTACAGTTGTCACAACAACTCGAACTGGTCCAACAAATCCTCCCTAACCAGACGTACAATTGTCTTCTGAGTTAAATCTCAGCCTCCCTAACCAGACGTACAGTTGTCACAGCAACTCGAACTGGTCCAACAAATCCTCTGTCTTCAACAAGCGATTGGTTCTATCCCTTTCCATCCTTTACTTAAGTTTGTCTTCGTGAAGTCATTGCTTATCTGTCTTATCTGATTGACTTCATTGCTTGACTACTACTGCTGATTGACTTCACACTATCTTCCATCCTGATCCTTACTACTTGCTGCTATTAGTCCTGTACTTTCACATCATTGAATATTTGACTATGGCTTGCTTATGGTAGTTTATCTTCCGCTGCATATCAACTAGGTCATTTCTGTTGTTTGTCTTCGAAACTTCTAAGTTTTGAAGACTTTCATAAAAATCGCCTATTCACCCCCCCTTCTAGTCGATACTAGCACTTTCAATTGGTATCAGAGCAAGGTACTCCCTTGTTCTGTGTGATTCGGTTTAACCACCTGGAGTTTAGCTATGTCGACTGCAGGGATAATCAAAGTCTCCGCTGCCTGCCCTGTGTTCGATGGAACTAAGTATCCCTACTGGAAGAATAAGATGCGCATGCATCTTGAAGCCATTGATATCGACCTCTGGTATGTCATCAAGAATGGCGTTCCCAAAACTGGTGAAGGTGTCACCCCTACTGATGTCAAGAAGTTCATTCAACTGGACTCGACTGCAAAGAACATCATCTGTGGTCTGACAAAAGGACAGTATGGCCGTGTGAGTGCTCTGGAAACGTCAAAGCTAGTCTGGGACTGGCTATCCAAGGTCAATGAAGGCGTCTCTACACAGAGAGACCAGAGGATCAGTGTTCTTCGCAATCTCTTCAACCGCTTCAAGAGAAACGACAATGAAAATGTCCAGCTCACGTTTGATCGCCTCACCGACATCACAAATGAGCTTCAGGCTCTCGGCGCCACTGAGATCACCAATCATGAAATCATCAAGACGCTGCTGAGATCCCTTGACAGCTCCTTCGACACACTTTCCCTCATGATACAAGAACGTCCTGACTTCAAGACTCTCGATCCGTCTGATATACTTGAGAGGCTCAACACACATGAGTTCCAGCTTTCTGAGAAAAGAGATATCTATGGCCCCAACTATGGGCGAACTCGTGCTTTGAAGGCAAAAGTTGTTTCCTCATCTGAAGAAGAAGAATCTAACTGCGGTTCTGAGGATCCTGAAGACATTAGAAGGGAACTTGCTATGCTTGTGAAGAAGTTACAGAAATTCACCAAGAAGAAGGGCTTCAGAAAGTCTTCATGATCAAGCTCAAGAAATGATGAAGCTTCCACTCATGACAACAAGAAGAGAACCTGCCACAAGTGCAAGAAACCTGGTCACTACATATCTGAGTGTCCACAGTGGGACAATGAGAAGAAGAAGAAGAAGAGCAAGGAATATGATTCTGATGACAAGAAGAAGAAGAAATCCTCAAGATCTTCTTCGAAGTCTTCTTCCAAGTCTTCATCACATAGGAAGAGCTCATCTGGCAAGGCTCGTGCTTTTGTTGGCAAGGAAATGGATTCAGAGGAGGAGTCTGCTTCTGAGGAGGTGGAGGTGGAGTCTGGAGAAGAGTCCGACCCTGACGTTGCAAGTCTAGCTCTAGCCACGGCCTATGTTGCCAAGTCCATCTTCAACACTGAAGACACCGACTTCGACACCAACGCTGAAGCTGATGACATGGACGATCCTGCTCCCACTTACTGCTTCATGGCACGCGGTGCCAAGGTAAAATCATGCGATGCTTACTTTCAAACATCAAGTGAAGATGACTCTGATTGTGAATCTAAACCCAGCTACAAAACACTTGCTAAAATTGCTACTGAACAACAAAGGGCTATTGAACATACTCAAAAACTGTTAGACAAAAGCGATGACCTGTTGGACGCGGAAATGACACGATCACAGTCCTTAGTTGAAGACATAAAAAGTCTTCATGAGACGCTCTCAACCACTTATGAAAAGCTCTCCTATGATTATCTTCAAAGGAAGCAAGATCTTGAGAAATTGAAAGCGACTCATGAAGATCTTCAAAAAGAGAATGAGTCACTTCACGCTCAATAGATCAGTTCCGCTCAGGATGAATTTGAACCACCATGTTTAAAATGCATTGAGCGTGATAACGCTGCCTCTGTTGCTGAATGTTCCACTACTGCTGTTGTTGCTCTGTCTTCAACTACTGATGTGGTAACTAACCCCTCTGCTGAGGATACCACTACTATTGCTGATGAAAATGCTAGGTTGAAGACATTGCTCGAAACAGGGATGTACAAAAGTCTGAAAGGGCATCAGACACTATGTGATGTCCTCAAAAAGCAGATTCTGAACTGAAACCCTAGGAAAGAGGGTGTTCGGTTCGAGAGGAAAATGAATGCTGATGGTTCCTACTGGAAGCCTGAGCAGTATCCCAAAACCACATGGGTTGCTGCAAAGGAACGTTCAGTGGATCCATCCACTCTATCTGGATTTACCTGTGCTAATCCTATTACCATTGATCAATCCTTTGATGCAAACTATAAACTGTTCAAAAATCAGAATGGTGAAGTGTTTGCCAGGTATATTGGTACTAACTGCAGGAATGGACCTCCAATGAAGAAGATCTGGGTTCCTAAAAGCTGTCTTGAGAATCTTCCTGTGAATGTGGTCATGACACCACCAGGGAAGAAGACAAACCCCAGACCAAAGGCGTCACATGGTCCAACGGCTTCATACGGAAACAGGACTCACTTGAGTCACCCTAACGCCAATGTTTTGCAGGGAAATCATACTCAGACTCATGAATATGAGCATGTGTCTTCAAACCGCTATGTTCATAGAACTAAGAACTTTT
Source organism: Triticum dicoccoides (assembly GCF_002162155.2). Lineage (NCBI taxonomy): Eukaryota > Viridiplantae > Streptophyta > Magnoliopsida > Poales > Poaceae > Triticum > Triticum dicoccoides. The sequence goes on from NC_041391.1 coordinate 156,927,513, forward strand.
CTGCTTATTCACATGAGTATCATTCATCTCCTGCAAGGCTATTTGCTAGGGCTTCAAAGCCGAAATTCTCAGATGCTTGACTTAGACTCATTGCTTCTAAGCCACCCCTGAAAATGTGGGTGGTGAAGAAGAACTAACTCTCTTTTGCAGAACATGGTCTCCAGCCAGCAATCAAAGGCGTCCGATATTATTGCTGGGGACCTAAAACATAAAGGGACGCATGATAAAATGATTTACTATGTATTCCACATATGAATCTTTTATCTATCATACTGTGTGTTCTAATCTTGATCTAAGCTGTGATAATCCTACTGTGCGTCAAATGCTTATGCTTCACAACATACCTTGTGAAGCCTATCCTCCTAACTGCATTGTAGGGCATGTCACCAAAAGCTTCAGAATGGATTATTGACAGCAGATGCACTAATCATATGACTGGTGATTGAAGTCTTCTCATGGACTCAACCTTACGTCCATCCGACAAGAGTCAAATCACATTTGCTGACACTGGTAAAGGCAAGGTATTGGGTCTAGGTAGAGTTGCAATCTCAAAGGATCAACACATGGATAAAGTGATGCTTGTTGAATCCCTTGGATTCAACTTAATGTCTGTCTCAATGCTTTGTGACTTAAACATGATTGTGATATTTGGAAAATATCGTTGCCTTGTACTAAAGGAATCTGACAAGTCTCTAGTCTTTGAAGGGTATAGGAAAGGTGATCTATACATGGTAGATTTCTCAGCAGGTCCGCAGCTTGCCGTATGTCTTCTTGCAAAAGCTTCAGAATGCTGGCTCTGGCATCGAAGGCTAGGGCATGCAGGCATGAGGAACTTACACACTCTCGTCAAGAAGAAGCATGTCATAGGCATCGAAGGTGTCAAGTTCAAGAAAGATCATTTGTGTGGTGCCTGCGAAGCTGGAAAGATGACGAGGGCCAAGCACCCCTCGAAGACAATCATGACAACATCACAACCCTTCGAGCTGTTGCACATGGACTTATTTGGCCCTACTCACTACTCCACCCTCACAACAACGGCGTGTCTCTATGGCTTCGTCATTGTTGATGACTACTCAAGATATACATGGGTGCACATAATTCTCTACAAGACTGAAGTACAAGATGTCTTCAGACGATTCGCCAATCGAGTAATGAACAACTATGGCGTCAAGATCAAGCATATCAGAAGTGATAACGGCACTGAATTCAAGAACACCGGCCTTGATCTTTATCTGGATACAATGGGAATCACTGATGAGTTTTCTGCTCCGTACACACCTCAGCAAAATGGCATTGTTGAGCGCAAGAACGGAACCCTCATTGAGATGGCTCGAACAATGCTCGACGAGTACAAGACACCAAGAAAGTTCTGGCCTGAAGCTATTGATACAGCTTGTCACATCATCAACCGTGTCTACATCCATAAGCTTCTGGGCAAAACATCCTATGAGCTCCTTACTGGCAAGAAGCCAAATGTCAGCTACTTCAGAGTCTTTGGTGCTAGGTGCTGGATCAAGGATCCCCATCACAAGTCAAAGTTTGAACCCAAAGCTCACGAAGGCTTCATGCTTGGCTATGGAAAGGATTCACACTCCTACAGAGTCTTCAACCTCTTCCACTACAAAATCGTTAAAATAGTGGATGTGCGATTTGATGAAACCAATGGTTCACAACGAGAGCTCCTGCCAAGCACACTAGATGAAGCTCCTCCAAGCGAATCTATCAAGCTGATGGGAACTGGTGAAATCATGCCCTCTGAAGCACAGCCTGAAGAGGAACTTATCATTTCTCCACCAAACCAACCTGAAGGCAATGCTCAGACCGAAGACAATCATTCCAATGATGACAATGATCAGCATGAGCAAGGTCTTCGTCCAGTTCATCCTCGTGTTGCAAATGAAGTACACATTGAGAAGATAATTGATAGCATCAATGCACCTGGTCCGCATACTCGATCAAGAGCAACACAGTTAGCAAATTTCTGTGGGCACTTTTCATTTGTGTCAATATCTGAACCCAAGAAAGTTGTTGAAGCCTTTATGGAACCTGAATGGATTCAAGCCATGCAAGAAGAACTTCAACAGTTCAAGCTGAATAATGTTTGGGAACTTGTCAAGCGACCTGACCCTCGCAAGCGTAACATTATTGGAACGAAATGGATATATCGAAACAAGCAATATGAGCATGGTCAAGTCGTCAGAAACAAATCACGTCTTGTGGCTCAAGGATATACTCAATTTGAAGGAATTGACTTCGATGAAACATTTGCTCCTGTTGCTAGGCTTGAAGCAATTCACATACTGCTAGCCTATGCTAATCATCACAACATCTTGCTATATCAAATGGATGTGAAGAGTGCATTTCTCAATGGCAAGATTGAAGAAGAAGTATATGTCGCTCAACCACCTGGCTTTGAAGATCCAAAACATCCTGATATGGTGTACAAGCTAAACAAAGCACTGTATGGCCTCAAACAAGCTCCTCGCGCATGGTATGATACAATCAAAGACTTCCTGAAGAGCAAAGGCTTCATGCCAGGATCCCTCGATCCCACACTCTTCACGAAGACATATGATGGCGAACTATTTGTGTGCCAAATATATGTGGATGACATTATCTTCGGCTGCACCAACCAGAAGTATAGTGATGAGTTTGGATACATGATGGAAGAGCAATATCAGATGTCCATGATGGGAGAACTGAAGTTCTTCCTTGGTCTTCAAATTCGTCAACAAAGCAATGGCATCTTCATATCTCAAGAAAAATACCTCAAAGATTGTCTGAAGAAGTTTGGAATGGAAGACTGCAAAGGTTATACAACGCCAATGCCAGCCAAACACCACCTTGGTCCCGACGACAATGGTAAAGAGTTCGATCAAAAGGTATACCGCTCCATGATTGGTTCTTTACTTTATCTATGTGCATCTAGGCCAGATATTATGCTTAGTGTTTGCATGTGTGCTCGATTCCAAGCGGCACCAAAGGAATCGCATCACTTAGCTGTGAAGCGAATTCTTCGATATTTGGCTTACACCCCAACACTCGGATTATGGTATCCCAAGGGCTCAAAATTTGATTTGGTTGGATTCTCAGATGCTGATTATGCTGGTGACAAGGTGGATCGCAAGTCTACATCAGGTACATGTCATTTTCTTGGTCGATCACTTGTCTGTTGGTCTTCAAAGAAGAAGAATTGTGTGTCACTCTCAACTGCTGAATCTGAATACATTGCTGCTGGTTCCTGTTGTGCTCAGCTTCTATGGATGAAGCAAACTCTCAAGGACTATGGCATCAACCTGAAACAAGTACCTCTCTTCTGTGACAACGAGAGTGCCATCAAGATAGACAACAATCCAGTCCAACACTCGAAGACAAAGCACATTGAAATTCGTCATCACTTTCTCAGAGATCATGTCATGAAGAAAGATATCGATATCATTCACGTCAACACTGAAGAGCAACTTGCAGATATCTTCACAAAGCCCTTGGATGAGAAAAGGTTTTGCAAGTTATGGTGTGAGCTAAATATCTTGGAATCCTCTAATGTCCTGTGATCAGGCACACATCCTAACACTTATGCATGTTGATGACTTAGATGTGCAACACACAAAGTAATGTATATCTTCAATCAATGAAGACTTACACTCTGAGTGTGAATACATTAACATGGAATTTGACTTCGGAGCGCCACGATAATTGTGCACCGTGTCTGGTCTAATACTTCCTATACGGTGGGTAACGCCACCACCAAATTTCTCTGTTTGAAGTGTTTCACTCATGGCGTTACTTTTGCAAAGACTTCGCATTTGGTTTGTTTTCAGTTTCAATTTATCTTCATGATTTTCTGCGCTATGATGATTTGATTGCATATATATATATATACTAGTGTTCTGTCCTCTACAACATTCACTTATAGCTATGTCTTCAAGTTGAATATTTTGAACTAAGTGAATGTGATCGGACCCTAACCTCTCTATGCTTACTATCTCAAACTCTATCTATCCAAATCATATGCATTCTATTGAAACTGTCGAATGTCCTCTCTGCATCCTTGTCAGCAGAAGACATAGAGACAAACATCAAGTCCTATTTAAGTGATTCATCTTTATTGTCGATATCCGGAGAAGCCAGAATAATCATCCGACAAACTTGGCGGGCGTGGGAACATGGGACAATTCTAAATATGTTGCATGCTTACCACGTGTCCCACGGATGTGAACAAACAGGGGCACCTGCGTAATTGCGCTGTGCTGCACACCAACTTATAAATACGCGTCCCCTGCGGTAAAGAAATCCTTCTTCCACCTGTCCACCTCGTCAAAACCCTAGCGCCACCGCTAGCTCTCGATGACGCCGGCGACGAAGTGCTTAGCTGTCGCGACTTCTCCGACGCCGTCCTCATGCCGGCCGCGGACATCGTCCTCTCCGCCGTCGCCGTAGGTGTCCTCCGTCGCCAAGTTAGGGCACGGTGGGCTGAACTGCTCGGTCTCCTATTCTTCCCATCTAACAATTCATCGTGCGGTAATTATAACTCTATTTTTACCACCTTTCTGATCTTCATAGATTCATCCTATTTACCGAAAGTGGTTTCTACCTACTCAATGTTAGATCTATTCTGTCTGCGTCTCATAATGCCTAGTCTATTCACTTAGATTTCCTATCTAGTTTGATTCCTCGCTTGTACTTATTCACGGATTGGTACAAATCTGGAACCGACTCACCTCATATAAGTGAATGTCTTCGCATCATGAGGTCAATGTCTTCAAACTGATTTATCTTCAAAATCTTCTGAGAATGCATATGACCTCTTCCCCTTCCCTCGCATCTCTAATGCTGTCACAATTACATGTCCGTGGGAGAATCCCTTGGTTCTCATAGTCTGCATTCGTTTGCAGAATACTTACAACATCACATCAATTCTCCTGAAGCTAGTTCCTGCTTGACCAGCAAGCGAAAGTCTCTGAAGCCTTTGAACATATTGAAGCCATTCAGTTTGAAGTTCATGGCTGCAGAAAAATCAGCAAGGAAGGGTGGCAGACAGCGCCGAGAAGGAACTTCCAAAGATCTGCCTGATGACCTAGCAGAGCTCTACAAGACAGATCCTGAAGAGACATATCATCAGCGCAAGACACGAATCCAATGGATTCGACGCTATTGGGCTGAAGAGTGGTTCAAGTACAAGTTCGTAACCAAGGAATGCGTAGAGAAGAATGCAATCAAGAGTCCTTGGGGCGATATTCTCTATCGAGGTCTTCAACCCAAGAACAGAGCTGAAGCTATTGCACAAGATTTCTATCCTTGCATGGTCCATGGACCTCAGCCTGAGAATGCCGATCCCACATCATTACTCTGGTGTCGTGACGACAATCTCTTCAAGCGCAATTTTCAGTATGCTAAGGCTTCAGCAAAGGAAAACAAGAAGTCATGGGGATTAGACTTCAATCCTAGCCCCTCTGCTCCCCGTGATGATGGCACATGTGAAGCTGAAGAAAACAGAATTGGCCCCTTTGCAAACCTTGATGGCCTCATCTCCTACATCTTGGTACAAGGTGCCAAAGTGGATCATTCTGACAATGAGGTTGATTCTGATGAAGCCCCAGCTCCTCCTCCGAAGCCACATAAGCAAAAGAAGCTAAAGGCTTCTAAATCAGCACCTCCAAAAGCTTCTCATGTGAAGCCACTGGCTACTGCACCTCCTGAAGCTAGTGTGCAGTCTGAAGATCAATCCCGCATCTCCAAGAAGACGGAGAAGAAAAAGCAACTTGTCAGGCATACCGATCAAGCCTTGACTCCTGCCGCCATTCTGCGTGAAGAACCCATTGATCTGTCCAGTGATGAGGATCTTGCTGATGATGCCCTTGAGCAACTGATAAAGAGCAAGGAAGAAGCAGAAATCTTCAACAACTTGCCTCTCTTTGATGTGGCAATCATCCATAATTTCATCTATGAGTGGTTCGACACCCCCAATCTAAGCTTTGAAGATTTGCAGCTTCCCATTGGCCTCAGCGTCTCTTTCAATGGCACCATTGCTTCTGAGCTAGCTCTTGCTTAGCGCATCGTTGAGCTGAAGAACAAAATTGATTATGAGAAGGCTAAATTCAAGAAGCATGTGGCAAAGCTCAGTGTTCAAGACGTCAGAAACTTCAAGGTCATGCTGCATGTGCTTAAAGAAGCTTTTCTGAAGAAGCGCCAAGAAGCTCAAGGCTCTCGTGAGCGCAAGAAGAGTGTGGCTGATAAGTGTGTGCTTGCCTACAATGAGGTTGAGAAGCGCAAGTCACTTGGCCGTCCTGGCATTGACCCCAGGATGGCTGCAAAGAAAAAGAAGAAGCTTCCTGCTGACTAGCCTGCACCTTCAAGACAAGAAGCCCCTCGCATTATCTTTCCAAGTAGCATGACTGGCTCGAAGCCAAATGTCACCACAACCACTTCAGAATAGAAGAAGACAAGGGCTGCCGAGGCTGAAGCCAGAAAGAGGAAGAATACTGAAGCCTCTGATGCCGCTCCCTCCAAGAAGAAGCGCAAGACCAAGAAGTCTAGGGCTGCTCCCACAGAGCCATTAGTTGTTGAACCCATTTCTGTGGTTCGCCCTGCGTCAGAACATCAAGAAAGAAGGATGATAGTTCATGAGCCTGCTTCCACAGAGGCTCATGAAGCTGAAGATATACCAGCAGTTGAACCCACCGCTGCTGAAGACATTGGTCATGATGACACTATTGAAGATGATGAAGTTCTTCCTCAGATCGAACACAACATGGTATCATCACCTGTTCTTACGAACAGCGAACTCATCAGCATTGGTCGTCCTCTGACGCCAATTGCTCAGGATGCATCGTGGGCTGATCACCCACAGCAAAATGACTCCTCAAGTACTCCCCAACAACAACAACAAGCTACACCACCCGTGCAAGAAGAAGATGAAGACTTTGAGGCCCAGCCAACTCCATCTCCAAAGGCGTTGCCAGCATTTCGCAGGCTTCGCAAAGGACAAAGGCCTCAAGTCCCTCTGTCGAGCATTCCAGAAGGAGAAGTGCAACGCCAACCTCTTGCACGTCAAGTATTTTCTGAACCCACTCCAACTATGAATGTCTCCATGTCTGAAGCCCAAGCTGATGAAGACATTCTGGCTGCATCAGCCGAAAAGAATCAAGAAGACGTACGTGTCCCTACTCCCCCAGTTATTGAAGAAGCTGCTCCTGATGTGAACGTGCCAGTGCCCGACCCTCCTGTTTATCAAGAGGAGGTTGAAAATGTTGAAGCTGCCACCACCAACGACAATGAAGCTAGTGACGTTGTCATGGCTGACGCTAATGTGGACCTTGAACCAACCAGTGTGCCTACAGCTAATGAGGCCACTGCACCTGAAGCTAATCAGGCAACTGCTCCTGAAGCACCTGTTGTGCAGCCTGAAGCCTCAGCTGTTGCCCCTGCTCTAGTTCCGCCACCAAGGCCCCATACAGTTGAGCAAGCATACAGCCAGGGTCAGCTAACCACTGTTCGATGGCCCATTCTGGTACCTCCGCCTACTGCCTCTGGACCTCAATTTGATTATCATGTTGAGCATAGGCCTCAGGTCCAGAAGCCCAAGCCAAGACTGCCAAGGTTTCCAGGTACTACAAACTCACCAGGGTCCTTTAATGCTAATGGCTTCAAAAGCCACAATACCTTCTTTGACAGCGCCATGAACCCTTACTCAAAGCCAAGGATATCATTAGATCGGTTCTGGAGCTATCAGCAGAGAAGCTATTACTCCTGCGTTCTATATGATCAAGGGTGCATTTCCCTCATATGCGCCTCGACACTGAAGCCATTGCTGGATTACCGTGCTTAGAAGAAGCACTTGATTGTTTTTGTGATGCTGGTCTGCTCAGCTTTGTCACAGACAAAGAACACTGGAATGAAGAGCTATTGCTTCAATTCTATGCTACTCTACACATTCGCGGCTACAACAGAGATATCAAGACATGGGTCCTCGAATGGATGACCGGAAACGTTCATCATGAAGCCAAAGCTCTTGACATCATTGAGCTTACAGGGCTAGCCACTCCTGGCGAGCTATATGAGCCTGATTGTCAGCTACACCGCAATGCTTGGAGAGCATCTTCCATAAGCCAGAACCCAACATGAGCCAGATGTTGAGCATGATGAAGCCCTTGCCATCTGACGTTGAATATCCAACAAAGTTCTTTGTTGAAGACCTTGAGTATCTGCCACGCACAATATATCATATTATCAGGCGAACTCTATGGCCTATCAAAGGACATTCATCAGCGGCCAAGCTTGAAGGAGCTATGAAGACTTTGGTCTTCTACATTCTCAATGGCATCAGCTTCAATGCACAAGATTTCTTCATCAGGCAACTTGCTGCTTCTGGATCTGATCTGTTTGGTCTGAAGTTTTATGCTCCATGGGTCATGCGCCTCATCAAGCGACACTCATCTGTCAACTATCAACCATCTGCTCGCAATCATCTAATCTTTTTACCCGAGGTTGATATGTCAGTTGAGGCCATATACTCTGACCCTGCCAAGAAGCCTCTTTGTCTTCAGAATGCCGAGCACCAAAGCTTCACTCAACCCATTGAAGGTGTTCAAGCAGCAACACGAATCTATCCATTGGCTGGAAATACCCGTCTGCCTCATCGAGCACCTACTGAAGCCACTGAAAGCACCATTGCACAAAGGCCTCGGAAGCATTCTCGCGTTCTCAATGCCCGAGAACTTCTTATGGCCCTTCATCAGAAACAGGATAAACATCACTTTTGGCTCAAAAGACAGATGCAAAGCCTCTTGGTGGATGTCAATCGCATTCGTAACCTTGCCACCAAGAATGCCTTTGTTGCTCATGAAACCTGCCGGCGATCATGGAAGAGCTTGACCCTGCTTAGTGCTGAAGTAGATCTTCAAGACAATGGCTTCAATGAAAGATTCCAGTTTGACTCCACTCCTCCACGGACTGCTGTCTTACATCGCACTCCATCCCTTGAAGACTCTGAATATTCTTCCTCCGCGGCAACTGTCAATGCCAGAGTGATCGATGACGAAGATGATGCTACTTCACCACCTCCAACTACTACACGCATCGACACTGCACCAAGTTCATCTACACTGCCAACCAACGACGATAACCCTGCTGCCTCACCTACTCATGAGGACGAGTAGATGCTCTATGTCTTCAAACCTTTTTGGTCCTTACTGACAAAAGGGGGAGAAGCATATGAGTTGACAGTCTTCAAGCGGGTTCATATGGGCGGTTGCATTATATTTTGCCTCGTGCTTACAACTCTTTCTTTTTAAACATTTGGTTCTTTGAGTTGTAACACCTAAACTTGATGGTCGTCTGCTACTTATTTGCTTTAGTGTGATGCGATGATAAATTCCGCATGTGCGATGATAACTTCCGCACTTAGATCATCCTACAGACGTCCATTTTTCATTATGCATGTCATCCTATTTGCTATATCGTTTCATGCATGATGAATTATCTTCATAAGTTGAAGTGAATCTCCACAAGTACAACCTGCCATGTGCATTTGCATTCCAAAAGCAAAATTACTTATATGCACATCTTCAGGGGGAGCCCTTGCTACTTATGAAGACAGTTTCCTATCCTTTACAATTTCACATACTTTATCCCCGTTGAAAACTTCAACCAATTTGTCATCAATTAACAAAAAGGGGGAGATTGTAAGTGCATCTAGTGCCACCCCTAGTTGGTTTTGGAGTATTGGCGACAAAGTTGGTTGAGGGACTAATGCGTTTGTGAGAATTGCAGGACAACGCAGGTAGTGTCCCTCATTGATTCGGTTTACCTACCGGAGATGACCCCTAAAAATGTATGAAGACATTGAAGACAATGGTGGTATGAGAAGATATTCATATTGAAGACTATGACATGAGAAGACATTGCGTGAAGACTATGGAGCGCGAAGACTATGTGGTTTCGTTTTTTCCTTTTCTTCTTTGTTGAGTAATAGGAACCACCGTACTGTTAAGTGGGGTCCAAGTGAACTAAGTCAGAGTGACTGAAGTGATGCTCAACTCAAATCCTAAGTCTTCGAGCGAAGACAATGAGAGCAAATCTTATCCAGAGCTGGATGAGTCAGCTTTGCTTGTAGCCCAAGTAAAGTTGTCGCGTGTGTTTGAAATCTGACCGTTGGAACACGTGTCAGTTCCTTAGTGACCCAGGGTCATTTCGGACAAATCAGGTCGGGTTGCCTTGTGGCTATAAATAGCCCACCCCCTACACCATAAATTGGTGGCTACTCAGAGTTAGTTTACGGCTTTTGTCGTTTGAGAGCAACCCACCTCGAAGCATTTGAGAGAGAGAAATCCTTGCGAGGACAAAGCCCAAACACCCAGAGCCAAAGAGTGTTAGGCATCACTGAAGTCTTTCTGTCTGTGTGACCTGAAGACTTATTACACTTGAGGACTGTGCATCCTCCAGCCGGTTAGGCGTCGCGTTCTGAGCATCCAAGAGTCATTGTGGATTGCCGAGTGAACAAAGTCTGTGAAGGTTTGGAAGTCTACCTTGAAGACTTACCAGAGTGATTGGGCGAGGACTGGGTGTCCTTAGCTCAAGGGGAATAAGGTGAAGACACGGTCTTCTGAGTTAAATCTCAGCCTCCCTAACCAGACGTACAGTTGTCACAGCAACTGGAACTGGTCCAACAAATCTTGTGTCTTCAACAAGCGACTGGTTCTATCCCTTTCCATCCTTTACTTAAGTTTGTCTTCGTGAAGTCATTGCTTATCTGTCTTATCTGATTGACTTCATTGCTTGACTACTACTGCTGATTGGCTTCACACTATCTTCCATCCTGATCCTTACTACTTGCTGCTATTAGTCCTGTACTTTCACATCATTGAATATTTGACTATGGCTTGCTTATGGTAGTTTATCTTCCGCTGCATATCAACTAGGTCATTTGTGTTGTTTTTCTTTGAATCTTCTAAGTTTTGAAGACTTTCATAAAAATCGCCTATTCACCCCCCTCTAGTCGATACTAGCACTTTCAGCTCCCACTCATCATAGAGTTTTCTAGGGATAGAGACTTTCATCTCAAGTTTTTCTTCATAAGATTGCATCAAGGCATCAACAATGTGTTTGGTAAAGGCCTTATTTTGACTATAAGCATGAGGAGATTCTAGCACGGATTGCAAGGAAATACAACCAATCAAAGATCAATTTTCATAATTAAATTCCTTGAGATCCAAAATAGTGGGTTTAGGAACATCACGTTTTTTATTTATTTCAATCCCACTTTCATCAATTTCATCATCAAGATCTAGAAACTTCGAATTCTTAGAACGCCTTCTAGGTAAAGGAAGATCATATTCAGATTCATCAAGATTCATATTGTAAAACAAAGATTTAATAGGGGACACATCAATGACTTTTAGATCTTCATCTTGATTTTCATAGGAATTGGAAGAACATGCTTTAATAAAGGCATCTTTGGAAGCACGCATCCTAGCAGTTCTTTCCTTGCACTCATCAATGGAAATTCTCATGGCTTTCAGAGACTCATTGATATCATGCTTAGAATGAATAGATCTAAGCTTTAAAGAATCAATCTCAAGAGAAATTCTATCAACGTTCCTAGCCAAATCATGAACTTTAAGCAATTTCTCTTCAAGCAAAGCATTAAAATTCTTTTGTGAATTCATAAACTCTTTAACACTACTCTCAAATTCAGAGGGCATCTTATTAAAATTTCCATAAGAGTTGTTGTAGGAATTTCCATAATTATTAGGAGGATTACTAGGATAAGGCCTAGGATTAAAATTCCCTCTATACGCGTTGTTTCCCAAACTATTCCTTCCAACGAAATTCACATCCATAGATTCATTATTATTCTCAAGTAAAGTAGATAGAGGCGTATCATTGGGATCAAGAGGAGTATTTTTAGGAGCAAACATCTTCATAAGTTCATCCATCTTTTCACTCAAAACATTGATTTCTTCTATAGCATGCACTTTTTTACTAGAAGATCTTTCGGTATGCCATTGAGAATAATTAGCCATAATATTATCAAGCAATTTTGTAGCATCTCCTAACGTAATTTCCATAAACGTGCCTCCCGCGGCTGAATCTAAAAGATTTCTAGAAGCAAAATTCAATCCGGCATAAATTTTTTGTAGGATCATCCATAAATTCAAGCCATGAGTAGGACAATTGCGAAGCAGCAATTTCATTCTTTCCCAATATTGGGCAACATGCTCATGATCAAGTTGTCTAAAATTCATAATATCGTTCCTAAGAGTGATGATCTTAGCGGGAGGAAAATACTTAGAGATAAAAGCATCTTTGCAGTTGTTCCAAGAATCAATACTATTTTTAGGCAAAGACGAAAACCAAATTTTAGCACGATATCTCAGTGAAAACGGAAATAACTTCAATTTAACAATATTGTTATCCGTATCTTTCTTCTTTTTCATATCACACAAATCAACAAAATTGTTTAGATGAGTAGCGGCATCTTCACTAGGAAGGCCGACGAATTGATCTTTCATAACAAGATTCAGCAAAGCGGTATTGATTTCACAAGACTCATCATTATTAAGAGGAGCAATCGGAGTACTAAGGAAACCATTATTATTGGTATTCGAGAAGTCACACAATTTGGTATTATCTTGCGCCATGGCAACAAGTAATCCAACACACAAGCAAACAGAAAGGCAACGAGAAAAGGCAAACGGGAAAGAGAGGAGGATATTGGGAGAGAGAGGGAAAATAAAACGGCAAGGGTGAAGTGGGGGAGAGGAAAATGAGAGGCAAATGGCAAATAATGTAATGCGAGAGATAGGGATTGTGATGGGTACTTGGTATGTTGACTTTTACGTAAGCCTCCCCGGCAACGGCGCCAGAAATCCTTCTTGCTACGTCTCGAGCTTGCGTTGGTTTTCCTCGAAGAGGAAGGGATGATGCAGCACAGTAGCATAAGTATTTCCCTCAGTTTTTGAGAACCAAGGTATCAATCCAGTAGGAGGTCACGTGCAAGTCCCTCGTACCTGCACAACACGATAGCAACTCGCAACCAACGCTTAGGGGTTGTCAATCCCTTCACAGTCACTTACGAGAGTGAGATCTGATAGAGATAATATTTTTGGTATTTTTGATAGATAGATGCAAAGTAAAAAGTAAAGGCAAAGTAAAAACAAAGCAAGTAAATAAAGTGATATAGATTGATATGATGAGAATAGACCCGGGGGCCATAGGTTTCACTAGTGGCTTCTCTCAAGAGCATAAATATTCTACGGTGGGTGAACAAATTACTGTTGAGCAATTGAAAGAATTGAGCATAGTTATGAGTATATCTAGGCAATGATCATGTATATAGGCGTCACGTCCAAAACAAGTAGATCGGAACGATTCTGCATCTACTACTATTACTCCACTCATCGACCGCTATCCAGCATGCATCTAGAGTATTAAGTAAAAATAGAGTAACGCCTTAAGCAAGATGACATGATGTAGAGGAATAAATTGATGCAATATGATAAATACCCCATCTTGTTATCCTCGATGGCGATAATACAATACGTGCCTTGCAACTCTTTCTGTCACTAAGTAAGGACACCGCAAGATTGAACCCAAAGCTAAGCACATCTCCCATTGCAAGAACTACCAATCTAGTAGGCCAAACCAAACGGATAATTCGAAGAGACTTGCAAAGATAACTCAATCATACATAAAAGAATTCAGAGAAGAATCAAATATTTTCCATAGGTAATACTGGATCATAAACCCACAATTCATTGGTCTCAACAAACACACCACAAAAAGAAGATTACATCGAATAGATCTCCACAAGAGAGGGGGAGAACATTGTATTGAGATCCAAAAAGAGTGAAGAAGCCATCTAGCTACTAGCTATGGACCCGAAGGTCTGAAGTAAACTACTCACACTTCATCGGAGGGGCTATGGTGTTGATGTAGAAGCCCTCCATGGTGGATGCCCCCTCCGGCGGAGCTCCGGAACAGGCCCCGAGATGGGATCTCGTGGATACAGAAGGTTGCAGCGGTGGAATTAGGTTTTTGGCTCCTGTTCTGATCATACGGGGATACGTAGGTATATATAGGAGGAAGGAGTACGTCGGTGGAGCTTCGAGGGGCCCATGAGGCAGGGGCGCGCCTAGGGGGGGCACCCTCCACCCTCGTGACCACCTCGTGCTTTTCTTGACGGAGGGTCCAAGTCTCCTGGGTCTTATCTGATGAGAAAATCACGTTCCCGAAGGTTTCATTCCGTTTGGACTCCCTTTGATATTCTGTTTCTTCAAAATATTGAAAAAGGCAAAAAACAACAATTCTGGGCTGGGCCTCCGGTTAATAGGTTAGTCCCAAAAATAATATAAAAGTGGAAAATAAAGCCCAATATAGTCCAAAACAGTAGATGAAGTAGCATGGAGCAATCAAAAATTATAGATACGTTGGAGACGTATCAATTACATGCAATGAACTAAATACTGCATGTCATGTTTGGTAGTCTCAAGTCATTGTAAGCATGCACGGCCCACATCTCTCATTGGTTGATATGTCACGAAATAAGAAACAAGGTGGGAGTTAATGCATAGTGTCTAAGTGTTTTGGGATTATATGGTTATCGTAAGGTGACTTACACAACATTTTTGTTTACATGCATTAACATTTTATTAGTTAAATCAAAGGTCAAAACTTGGCGCAAAATGCAAAGGGGACCAATAAACCAGTAAACATCAAACTTCTCTCGTTTGGCCCCAACCAGAGGTCCGGTGAGATGACTATACTGCACTGGCACGGAGGGGGACGCAGCTTCATTGACTTACTGCAACTGCCTTTGGGTGAATGACAAGTGGGACGAAGGGGTGGCTGGCCCACCTATCATACAACCAAAGGCAGGTGCAGTAGAGGGCCGAGGAGTAGTACGAAATCCTACGCACCTACGCATGCTAACCAAGGGCAAGAGTGATCACTCGAATCGCAAGATCAGTTGACTAGAAGCTAAGCTAGACCCATGGAGGCGATGAGCACGAGCATCGGCCGGCCGTGCCAGATGGTCCACGACACCGGCCTACGGCCCGACACCGAGGAACGTCTCCAGGTACTGCTTGAGGCCGCCAGGGGCGAGGGGCCGCTTGGACGACAGCTTCCTCTCCTTGTTCGACGAGCTCCTCGTCGGTTTCCTCGACAAGTTCACCGTCGTCAAGAAGTTCGTGGACGACTTTGACGTACGCCTCCAGCCGACGCACCTAGGCTCTGTGATGCCCACCACCCTCAACGGCCACTATGGTGACAACCTCTTCGACGCACTGGTGGCCCTACGACTGCCCGCCGTCGCGCCGGAGAATGTCCACCTCGAGGTCGCGCTCGCCGTGCAGCGCCTGGCGCAGCAAGACACCATTGACATAATCACCCACGTCTACGCGCAAATCATCCACAAGGACTACTACATGCAAGAGGAGGACAATATGACGCTGGCCTTCTTGGACCGCAGGGCAACCTTGGACGGCATTGTTCAGAAGCACGTTGAGCTCACCGCCAACATCGCTGCTCCTCACATGTCGGTTGGTGACTTGGCGCACTAGGGCGTGGGGATGTCGTTGATGGATCCGTATGTATTTTTATCTTTCCGTCAAATCCATGTACTAGTAGTATATGGTACTAGTACTAGTAATTATCTTACCTTTCGCATCAACTTCATAATTTTTGTACGTACTCCATGCATGAACGGCGCCAGAACCAAACTTCTCATTACTCTAGGCAAAATTGTTATTTTCTATCTATCGGTCGTGCCATGGAGCAGAACCAAATTTTACAAGTTACAAGTTCAAAAGGGAAAGCCTGCCGTGTTCACGTCGCACCCCCACACGGTTGGTCCGGCATGCCGCTCAATGGGGAATGCGTGCGGTGTTGCATTTTCACTTACAAGTGGGACCGCAGTTGAGCAAACCGACTATCGGCAAACCCCCACCCCGCCCACCGTGCGATGGCTAAGAAAACAGGAGGGAGAAGAGATGGCTGTAGCATGGACTCCAAGAAAATCGGTGTCGGATGGGACTCGTGTGGGTGGCGTGTGCTGTACTGCTACACCGTGAATGCTAGTTATGGCCCATGCCACCCCACTATATCGAGCCTATATCGAGGTATGTAGAACAAATTTCCTGGAGTCCGTGCTTATCCCTCCTCTATCTCTCTTCTCAGCCAGCCAGCGGACGCGCGGAGCCCATCGTCTGTTTGCTCACATGCGGTCCCACATGTCAGTGAAAACGCAAGAGGACCCACTGAACCTGCACATCTTTCACCTCGACGTGCTGGTGATGAAAAACAAATCCAATAAAGATCTTCGGTGGCCGCTTTTGGAGTTACTCAAGAGTAGTAAGATTCTATTTACAGTTTAACCCAAGATGCACATCATATGGCTTCAACTACCACTCAATTTTCTTGCATGACACGACCTGGATGCTGGATGTCCCACGTGTCGGCAAAAGGAGGAAGAACCCGACCAAATCTTCGGTTGTGCTCTCGGATTAGACTAGTTGTTCTCACTTAATTTTTTTATTGTGTACTAGAATGTATGCAAGTTTTGGTATTGGGAAGAAGAGTACATCGATATATTGATAGAGCGCAATTTAGTAGATATTCTAGCACTTTTAGCTAGCATAGAGGCTAGAGATGAGACTAGTGCACTTGTTGATACTCCTACTAGAATAGAGGCTAGACATGAGACTAGATGCGAGGAAGCAACGTTTACTTCTTTACACTCGAAGAAGAAAGAAGCACGCAAGATCGAGTCTCTGCAGATCAACAATGAATGCATCAAGAAGGCACTAATCCAACTTACAAGAGCAGTTATGGAAGTTGGATATCTTCTAGAGTAGTAAAATTTATTCTTGTGGTTCTTGTTTTCTTTGGTCTTGCTTTTCTAGTCAAAATTATCGTTGGAGTTCGTGCCAAACGGAGGTCCGTTTGGGGTCGTGTGTTGGAGTTGGCCTTACAAGTGGGACCGCAGTTGAGGAAACCGACTATCGGCAAACCCCAAACGCGCTCGCCGCGCGATGGCTAAAGTTAGAGAAACGACGAGGTTGAAGAGATTACTCTAGCACGGACTCCAAGAAATAATATGGTGTCAGATGGATGTCGTGGTGGTGGCGTGTGCCGTACTCCTGGACGTGAATGCTTGTTCTGGCCCATGCCACCCTGCTACTCCTACTACTTACTATATAGTACTAGTATCGAGGATTCAAGGTGCTGGTTACGTACAGTGAACACGTTAACATATGGCTACAGTAAAAACACCCGCCCGACGCGCGAAGCATGTGAAGCTAGTACAAATAGTGTACTACTATTGTTGATTGGCCTCATCCGATAACCTGTTGCAATGAACGTACAATTATGTATTCGTAAAATATTTTTTGCCTCGTCGCACCACTCACTCAGAGAAGCGACTCGAAAGCCATTCATAAATTTAGTAAGTTTATCACAGGCATATCATTTTATTACATACAACAGGTCATCAACCCATATCGACAACGAGGATACATTATAGATACTAAAGTTTTTACCACACAACAAATAACAAGAAATGAAATGAAATTCAACTCAACCATTCCTCGGCGTTGGAAACACTTGCTTTGAACCACAAGTGATTCTTTGGGACGGTCCATCCATTGTCGATCTAGAGACCAATGCAGGACTGATCATCCAGGCTGAAGCGGCCTACTTATTAGTACCAGGGTAGGGAACCACCCAAATGTCCGAGGTATAGGCACAATTGCTTCTCATAAATGGTAGTAACATTGTGTCAACAACAGTTTGATCGCCTTTCACCATCATTGGATAGTTTTGTCCAAGGAAGAGCGAGTTTTCTCCAAGACTATCAATTCTGTACCAGGGAGAAGGAGTTGGCGCTAGCACACTAGTATCCATCCCGAATACCATGCAACGGGTGTTGGAATAGGTCCGGAGAGTGCGACCATGGGAGACTACACCTGCTTCCTTAGTAGTAACAGCATCAGCGGGCTGTATACACACAAGAAGAGGTCATCCATCGGAATTAGTTGCCAGGCGCCACAGAGTATATGGGCACTGCTCGTCCTCATGCTCGTGATCATCACCATCGTCATCTCCCCCTTGGTTATAAATTTTTTCAAGTATAGGTGGTGGAATGTTCACAGGACCTTGGAAACACAAGAAGAAGGTTAATTAGTAAAGAGAAACTTGCTAACCCGCATGTGTAGGACCTTGAAGTATGTCTAGATGGGGGGTGATTAGACTACTTGACCAATAAAAACTTAACCTTTTCCCAATTTTAGAGTTTGGCAGATTTTTGCTACTTTAGGACAAGTCAAGCAATCATCACACTATTCAAGCAAGCATGCAAAGAGTATATAGGCAGCGGAAATTAAAGCATGCAACTTGCAAGAAAGT
Organism: Triticum dicoccoides; assembly: GCF_002162155.2. NCBI lineage: Eukaryota > Viridiplantae > Streptophyta > Magnoliopsida > Poales > Poaceae > Triticum > Triticum dicoccoides. The sequence goes on from NC_041391.1 coordinate 156,945,918, forward strand.
AAAGGGAAGGGTTTGGAGGATTCAAACGCAATTGGAGACACGGATGTTTTTGGCGTGGTTCTGATAGGTGGTGCTATCGTACATCCACGTTGATGGAGACTTCAACCCACGAAGGGTAACGGCTGCGCGAGTCCATGGAGGGCTCCACCCATGAAGGGTCCACAAAGAAGCAACCTTGTCTATCCCACCATGGCCGTCGCCCACGAAGGACTTGCCTCACTAGCGGTAGATCTTCACGAAGTAGGCGATCTCCTTGCGCTTACAAACTCCTTGGTTCAACACCACTCTCCAAGAAGTAACAAATGGTGCGTTGATGATGAAATCCTTGCTCTTGTGCTTCAAATGATAGTCTCCCCAACACTCAACTCTCTCTCATAGGTTTTGGATCTGGTGGAAAGAAGATTTTAGTGGAAAGCAACTTGGGGATGGCTAGAGATCAAGATTCATATGGTAGGAATGGAATATCTTGGCCTCAACACATGAGTAGGCAGTTCTCTCTCAGAAATGGTAAGTTGGAAGTGTAGGTTCATTCTGATGGCTCTCTTCACGAATGAAGAGGAGTTGGAGGGGTATATATAGCCTCCACACAAAATCTAACCGTTACACACAATTTACCAAACTCGGTGGGACCGATTCAACAGACTCGGTCGGACCGATTTAGTAAACCTAGTGACTGTTAGTGGTTTTCGGTGGGACTGACATGCATCTCGGTGAGACCGATTCGGTTAGGGTTAGGGCATAACGTAATCTCGGTAAGACCGATTACACAAACTCGGTGAGACCGATTTGGTAATAAGCTTTCCAGAGAGTTGGTCAGGTAAACTCGGTGGGACTGATTTGCTCTTTTCGGTGAGATCGAAATGTTACAAAAAGGAAACAGAGAGTTTACATTGCAATCTCGGTGGGACCGATCGCTCACTTCGGTTAGACCAAAACGTCACGAAGGGAAACAGAGAGATTACAATCCCATCTCGGTGAGACCGAGATCCCTATCGGTAAGACCGATTTGCTTAGGGTTTGTGGCAGTGGCTATGACTTTTGGAATCGGTGGCGCCGGATAGGAAGAATCGGTGTGACCGATTTTGGCTTTGGGTTTTAGGTCATTTGTGGATGTGGGAAAGTAGTTGAGGGTTTTGGAGCATATCACTAAGCACATGAAGCAAGAGGCTCATTAAGCAACACCTCATCCCTCCTTGATAGTATTGGCTTTTCATATAGACTCAATGTGATCTTGGATCACTAAAACATAAAATGAAAAGTCTTGAGCTTTTGAGCTTGAGCCAATCCTTTGTCCTTAGTATTTTCAGGGATCCAGTTTCATCAACCATGCCATTCATTGAGCTTTCCTGAAATAATAGTCTTGGAATAGCATTAACTCAATGAGCTATATGTTGTTATGAATTACCAAAACCACCTAGGGATAGTTGCACTTTCAATCTCCCCCTTTTTGGTAATTGATGACAACATATAGATCAAAGCTTCGACAAATGATAATAAGATTGAATAACATCGTCGCTTTGAGAAGTATGTGATAAGCAGGAGCTCCCCCTAAATTTGTGCATAGTTTAAGATTTGCTTTGGACTACAAATGCACAATGAATTAGGCTCATGGGTTACTCTTCCATGTCACATACGTCTTGGTGGAGCGCTCAAAATAATAAACATGGAATACATGCACTCATCACCAAGCAAAGTGAATGATCACATAAGATAGATAGGATAATATCATCAAACATGCATAAGTGTAGCTTATGATCAAACACATGATCATCAATGTCTCACAAGCATAGTATCTCAAACGATCAAAAGCAAACAAAGTTTAAACCACCAAATAAATCAAGAGAGAACAAAAGCAACACACACTCTCTCTCTCAAAGCCTATGATCTATACATTTTCTCCCCCTTTGGCAACAAGTTACCAAAAAGTTCATAGAAAATGCATAGTGCTAGATCGACTCTCAGGCTTGATCTTCTGGTGGTCGTGTCCTGATAACTCCAAGGACGAAGGCTTCAATTGAAGTAGAGGGTGCTGGAGTGGATGCTGGAGCTGGTTGCACTGGAACTGAAGGGGCAGTAGCTGGTGCTGAAGTTGTTGCTCTAGTGTCTGTCATTGGCACTGCAACTGACCTCTGGGCTCTGGGCACTCTGGCAAACACATTGGTTGTAGTCTTACCCTGCTTCTCCTGCATGTCCTCCTGCAGTTGCTCCACAACTGACTGTATCTCAGTTACTTTGACATCAAGGTCATGGAATTTGAGTTCCATGATTCTCTCAAGGCTCTCCTGATTCTGAGTGAGGGTGGCCAGTCCCTTCTCAATCCTCAGTGTTGATGCTATCAAGTAACCAAGCTGCTCCTGTTTGGTCTTCAGGAAATATTCAGATGCCTCCTCTTGAGTTGGCATCCTTGCAGCCTTCTCCTTCTTTGCCTTTTACTTCTTCTCTTGAGCTTGAACTGATGTTGGATCATTTTCATTCATGACAACCTCATTGTCCTCAAAGTCTGGATAAAGTGGAAAATGTTCCTTATACAATTGATATTTCCCTGTGCCCATCTTTGAGTTGATCAATTCCTGAATCTGAGGTGCATATCCACAGCTCCTCTTCTGATTTGCTGCAGTCCTCATCCTCTGAGTCTGATGTTCTTTTCCTCTGCCTAGTAGCAGCCTTAGGCAAATTGCTAGGAGTACTTCTGCTCCCTTCATCTGTGGTTGAGGGACTAGTGCCCTCACTCAAGTCCATCTGTGCTTCTGACCTGTTCTGTCTATCACTCTGGTCTGACATGCTGCAAAAGCTGACTGCTGACCCTGTGAAGAGTTATAGATGAGATAGAATGGATGAGCATCACAAAATGCAGAGGTTTTTGCAAAAGAATGATTCAAAAGTTCAGTTTTAGTTTTCCACAGAAAGCATTTCGGATCAACCGATTTTCAAACTCGGTGATACCGAAGCAGTTTTGGAACCTAAACTGATGATCTCAGTTGGACCGAGTCACAGTTCGGTGGCACCGAGACTGCTAGGGTTTCACAGAATCCTCAAATCGGTCACACCGATTAGTAATTCTCGGTCAGACCGAGAGTTACTAGTGCAATGGCATAAGCCAAATCGGTGAGACTGAGTTTTTCAACTCGGTGGGTCCGAGATGGTTTCGGCGGAAACCTAACCCTAAAAATTTGAATCTCATCTAATCTAGGGACTACTTTGGTTGGATAAGAGTGTTTCAATCGTGGCAAGAATCAATAAGAATACAATGTGCTAGGAATCAGACGTGGATAGCACAAAGATCAAGTCCATACCCTAACTTGGCAGTGGACTCACTACGACAACAATGGAGGAGGTGAAATCCGTTGATGGCGGCGGAGACCAGCGACAGGAGGCTGCTGGCAACGAGGAGACGATCCGGAGACCTCCGATGGAAGAGCGAGCTATTGCGCGGGCGAAGGGTTTCGGAGAAATTTCCAAAATTTTGCCCGTGACTATATATAGCCTGACTCTATCGGTGTGACCGAGTGGAACAACTCGGTGGCACCGAGATGCATAACTGTGTACAGTTACAGCAAATCGGTGTGACCGAAAAGTTCAAATCGGTTGCACCGAGATTGAAAACTCAGATCAACTTAGTGATCTCGGTAGGACCGAAATGGAGGAATCGGTCAGACCGAGAGTCACAAAGAGGTTTTGGAAGTTTAAGTCTATGACGAATAGGGGACTCCGAGTGCTCCTCACACAGAGTGGTTCAAATCTGACTTGATCAAATTTTGTGATGTAGCATGAATAGAGTTTAAGATGAGAAAAGCATAGTTAGCTAAAGAAGGTTCTTAGGCATTCTTGTCCATCCACTTGGCAAAAAGAAAAGAACCCAAACAATCAAAACAACAAGTGGATGTCCTTGAATGAGTGAAATATGCATCAACATGCTCACACAATAAAATGGCAAATGAAATATGTGGCAAAGAATGCACAACCAATTCTAGCATCTATCTAACAATTGGCGATGACTAGGTCATCTATATATGAGTATATTGACTTAGGAGTCAAATGAGAACATTTGATCATAGGTCATACTCATCGTTTAAGCTCAAGTGGGGTTACCACTTTTACATAATGCATTGATATGTTCACATCATTAGAGTTGCTTTGACTCAATTCTTAGAGTTAAGCTCCCCCTAGATGTGAGATCCCCCCTTAGAGGGATGAACTAACCTTGGGTTTTGTCAATGATGACTTCATGTAGGTGTCAAAGATGTGGATGCCCAATGTTGATGTAGATCATTTGGAGCAATCCTTTGGAGTGAGTTGCACTTTCAACTTACCTACATGGGTTAGTCCCACAAGGAACAAACAAGAATATCCATAGACATAGAGTGATGCACACACAAGATGATGTCCATGAAATCATTAGGTTACCTTGTCCCTTGCCTTACCAACATGAGGGTTTGTGACTCCTTGAACTAGTGCAAGATGTGGAAGTTGATTGCACTTGTTCTTGCCATAATGATATGAGTGAAGAATGTTGGCGGAGTCACCCTCAAGAACTCTTTAGTTCTTCTTCGGGATCCACATCATCTTGATGGGAATCGTTGGAGTTGTAGTTGTACTCGATGAAGTAGAACTTGATGTAGTCTTGGGAACCCACTTAAACGAGGCTTTAGGTGCTTCTGCAAATGCATCAGTTTCTTCTTGAAGCTTGTCATTGCCTTTGTTCTTGTGGTCTTGTGGTGGAAGATCATCTTGAGCTTGTGTTCCCTTGAAAGAATTAGGATCATACTTCTCTTGTTGAGGAACAAACTTCGTCTTGGGGTATTGATCTTCTTCCCACTCAACTCCATTGGCATTGAACTTTCGTTCAAAACCAACACCTTGATTCTTCCGGTGCCTTCCTTGCTTGCGTACAATTTCCTCGAATTGCTTACTCCCGACAAGGCTCTTGTAAACACCTTTCTCGGTAATTCCCTTCAATAAGCTATTTTCTTGCTCAAGTGTAACTTGGCTAAGAGAATCATTAGTGGAATCAATAGAACTACTATAAGCAACAATATTGGATTTGACATTATTATTGTTACTACTAGAGGAAGTATCCTTCTTGTACTTGTTACTAGACTTGACTTGAGGCATGTAAGTAGATAAGAGTAAACGCTTGGCAATGTAAGAAGAACTTTTCGTGCGGAGATCATCATTGATTGCTTTTAAGAACTCATGCTATTGCTCAAGATTGAGCTTTTCAAAGCATAACTTCTCATGAGCCCTTAAAAGTTCTCGATGATCTTTGAAGATAGTTTCATGAGCTAACTTAAGAGTGTTTAGTTCTTTAGTTAGAAGCTCAATCTTCTCCTCATCATTGTCATTCGTTTTATCTTGATTAGCATGATTAATTGACGTTTCATCATAGTATTCATCACTAGAGTTGTCAACAAGTAAATCATCATCCACAAGCAAGTCATCTTCATCACTATTGAAATCAACATACTCAGGATGTGTTACCTTTGGACCTTTGGCCATGAAGCATCTTCCAACACCTTCATTTGGTGAATCAAATATGTCATAGGAGTTGGTTGACACAAGTGCTAGACCGGCAACACCTTCATCTTTAGTATATTCGAAGTCGGAGTGATAGCTTCTCTCAGAGTGATTGTCGGAGTCGGAGCCGGATACCCATTCACCAACATGAGCTTGATGTCTTCGTTTTGTGTAGCTCCTTGATGACTTGTGCTTCCTTTCCGAATCCTTGCTTCTCCGTGAGGGTCTTCGTTCATAACGATCATCTATACTCCTCCTCTCTCTTGGTGGTGATTCTTCTCTTTTGCTTCTTCTTCTTGGAGAATCTTCTCTTCTTTTGTAGGGTGCCGTACACTCATTGGAGTAGTGTCCGGGTCTCCCACAATTGTAGCAATTGCGCTCTCGACTAGAAGATCTTTTGTCATTGTAAGACCTTGACTTAGAGCTTCTTTCTTTGCTTCTACTCTTGTAGAATTTGTTGAAGTTCTTCACCATTAAGCTCAATTCTTCATTGAAGGTTTGTTTCTCACTTGATGATGTGGGGGCTTCACTTGAGGCTTTGTAAGCACCACTTGACTTGTTGTGAAGTTCCTCCTTATCCTTGAGTGACATCTCATGAGCAACAATTCTTCCAATGACTTCCGTTGGCTTGAGATCTTTGTAGTTTGGCATCATTTGGATCAACGTGCACACGGTATCATACTTTCCATCCAATGCTCTTAGGATCTTCTTGATGATGAATTTGTCGGTCATCTCTTCACTCCCTAAGCCGGCAATCTCATTTGTGATAAGAGCAAGCCTAGAGTACATTTCAGCGACACCTTCACCATCCTTCATTTTGAACTTGTCAAGCTGACTTTGGAGCACATCCAACTTGGATTCCTTGACGGACTCGGTACCTTCATGCATATCAATCAAAGTATCCCAAATTTCCTTTGCATTCTCAAGACGGCTGATTTTGTTGAATTCTTCGGGGCACAATCTGTTGAAGATGATATCACAAGCTTGAGCGTTGTATTGCAGCATCTTCAATTCTTCCGCATTAGCTTCACGGTTCGGTTCTCTCCCATCAAAGAATTCACCTTGCAAGCCAATACAAATAATTGCCCAAACAACGGGGTTATGTCCGAGAATATGCATTTTCATCTTATGCTTCCAACTAGCAAAATTAGTACCATCAAAGTAAGGACCTCTATGGTGATAATTTCCCTCGCTATACGCCATACTCTCCTAGGTTGTGAAACCGAGGCTATGACCACCAAAAGCTATGGAAATCAAAGCAAATGGAGACCAAAGCTCTGATACCACTAGTAGGACCTTGAAGTATGTCTAGAGGGGGGGGGGTGATTAGACTACTTGACCAATAAAAACTTAACCTTTTCCCAATTTTAGAGTTTGGCAGATTTTAGCTACTTTAGGACAAGTCAAGCAATCATCACACTATTCAAGCAAGCATGCAAAGAGTATATAGGCAGCGGAAATTAAAGCATGCAACTTGCAAGAAAGTAAAGGGAAGGGTTTGGAGGATTCAAATGCAATTGGAGACACGGATGTTTTTGGCGTGGTTCCGATAGGTGGTGCTATCGTACATCCACGTTGATGGAGACTTCAACCCACGAAGGGTAATGGTTGCGCGAGTCCACGGAGGGCTCCACCCACGAAGGGTCCATGAAGAAGCAACCTTGTCTATCCCACCATGGCCGTCGCCCATGAAGGACATGCCTCACTAGCGGTAGATCTTCACGAAGTAGGCGATCTCCTTGCCCTTACAAACTCCTTGGTTCAACTCCACAATCTTGTCGGAGGCTCCCAAGTGACACCTAGGCAATCTAGGAGACACCACTCTCCAAGAAGTAACAAATGGTGCGTTGATGATGAACTCCTTGCTCTTGTGCTTCAAATGATAGTCTCCCCAACACTCAACTCTCTATCATAGGTTTTGGATCTGGTGGAAAGAATATTTGAGTGGAAAGCAACTTGGGGAAGGCTAGAGATCAAGATTCATATGGTAGGAATGGAATATCTTGGCCTCAACACATGAGTAGGTGGTTCTCTCTCAGAAATGGTAAGTTGGAAGTGTAGGTTCGTTCTGATGGCTCTCTCCACGAATGAAGAGGAGGTGGAGGGGTATATATAGCCTCCACACAAAATCTAACCGTTACACACAATTTACCAAACTCGGTGGGACCGATTCAACAGACTCGGTCGGACCGATTTAGTAAACCTAGTGACCGTTAGTGGTTTTCGGTGGGACTGACATGCATCTCGGTGAGACCGATTCGGTTAGGGTTAGGGCCTAACGTAATCTCGATAAGACTAATTACATAAACTCGGTGAGACCGATTAGGTAATAAGCTTTCCAGAGAGTTGGTCAGGTAAACTCGGTGGGACCGATTTGCTCTTTTCGGTGAGACCGAAATGTTACAAAAAGGAAACAGAGAGTTTACATTGCAATCTCGGTGGGACCGATCGCTCACTTCGGTTAGACCGAAACATCACGAAGGGAAACAGAGAGATTACAATCCCATCTCGACGAGACCGAGATCCCTATCGGTAAGACCAATTTGCTTAGGGTTTGTGGCAGTGGCTATGACTTTTGGAATCGGTGGCGCCGGATAGGAAGAATCGGTGTGACCGATTTTGGCTTTGGGTTTTAGGTCATTTGTGGATGTGGGGAAGTAGTTGAGGGTTTTGGAGCATATCACTAAGCACATGAAGCAAGAGGCTCATTAAGCAACACCTCATCCCTCCTTGATAGTATTGGCTTTTCCTATAGACTCAATGTGATCTTGGATCACTAAAACATAAAATGAGAAGTCTTGAGCTTTTGAGCTTGAGCCAATCCTTTGTCCTTAGTATTTTGATTGATCCACTTTCATCATCCATGCCATTCATTGAGCTTTCCTCAAATAATAGAGCGAGCTGGACGAAGGGTTTATATGCAGGAGGACCTATAGTACCGATTCGTGGCACGAACTGGTACTAAAGGTGCTGGAGGGGGCCCAGACTGACAACATCCTGCCACCACCCTCATTAGTACCGGTTCGTGGCACGAACCGGTGCTAAAGGTTAGCCACGAACCGGTACTAATGAGAGCGGCCCGGCTAGCCGTTGGAACCGGCACTAATGTATACATTTGTGCCGGCTCTAATACAAACCGGCACTAATGTGCTTCACGTTTGACCCTTTTTCTACTAGTGTAAGCACATGAAGCAAGAGGCTCATTAAGCAACACCTCATCCCTCCTTGATAGTATTGGCTTTTCCTATAGACTCAATGTGATCTTGGATCACTAAAACATAAAACGAAGAGTCTTGAGCTTTTGAGCTTGAGCCAATCCTTTGTCCTTAGTCTTTTGAGGGATCCACTTTCATCATCCATGCCATGCCATTCATTGAGCTTTCCTGAAATAATAGTCTTGGAATAGCATTAGCTCAGTGAGGTATATGTTGTTATGAATTACCAAAACCACCTAGGGATGGTTGCACTTTCAGCATGTATGTGGATGAAACAATTATAATTACGGTGGAAGACAAACGTACCGAAATCATAAGGATTCCATGCAAAAACAGTGCCACGAGTGGTGGCAGCAAACACAAGGCCCTCGTATTGAATTGCATCACAGTACTCATCGATGTACATAAACTGATTTTTGAGCAATATCCATCCGGTCAAACTATGAAGGACGGCAACAAGCTTGTCGAAGATAGCAACAACTTCATAGTTGTTGTAATTCCAAGAGCGGTTGGGAACTCGACAAATTGCAATCTTCCGTACAAGATAGTCACCATGATCGTATTTGAATGTGCGTACAATACCGGTGTGCTCAACCTCTGGGCAGTATGCTGAGATTTTTGGAAGTGGAACCCGGTCACGAGTGTACACATTCACAAGTTCCCACTCGCAGTTGGACCCAATGTAAACAACCCAATCTCCATTTGCGCCTGCCCAAGTGATGGCATCTTAACATCATACGTATCACTATCAAGCGGCATCAACTTGCACAAGGTGAGGCCTCCGTCGTCCCCACGCCAGTCATTAGGGTCACGACAAAGAAGATAGGGGAGATCAAACCGCTCCTTGACTCTTGGGTTCCTTGTGATGATGTTATTAGTTGAGTCGAGAATGGGCTTGAACAAACCTGCCAGGCTAGCCGAGGTGATGATGTCGCACCGATCAATGAGTTCCTCCACCACGTCATCTTTCAGATCAGGGCAAGAATAACAGGGTCGTTTCCGGACTATTACCTCCATGGAGAAGACGATCGAACAATGGCAAAAGGAAGGGTGAAGGGCTGAAGGAAAATGTAGGAGGGAGAGGAAGAGCGTGCGACAATAGTTCCAATTCGAGAGGGAAAGGCGAAGAGTCGGTGGACGGTTGCCAGTTTGCCACGGTTCACAAAGAGGCACCCTGGCCTACACGTCTGTTCGGAAATACTAGTAGAAAAGGACTCGCCGTTGTCTCACTGATATGTTGGAACGGGACCACATGTCAACGAAACATGGTGTGTAATTTCTCGTGCAAAATGCGATCTGGCCGCGTTGGCCCGAGGTGCCGCATTAGTTATCGACCTTTATTTTTTTAATGGCGTGCCGTTCAGTTTTGAAGCACGACTAATTGGTACTGTACGCAGAGAAAATATAAACTACTCTACCACTACTCCACCTCCAGTACTAGTAGTATAAAAAAGATATATAGGCTGGAGCTTCAGCGCTTTCTTGCTAAGGGCTGCCCACTGCTTCTCAACTATCACCCTCTCTCCAAATCTAAAAAAGACGGCCTCTCTCTCCCTCCTCACCGGTGGTCACAGATCCGCCGGGGAAGAAAAGGACGTGCAGCGTTGACGCACTCGTCGACGGTGAGCGAGGTCACGCACTGACGACAAGTCCGTCCTCTCAGACCTAGCGCCCACGCGGGATGGCCTCCGTCCCCAAGCTTGCTGCCGTAGTGTGTGCGGAGGACGAGAACCATGAGCGAAGCCACTTCCAGCCGACCCTCAGGTATGCTACCTCTTTTCGAACCATACCCTTGTTCTATTGCCCCATTTGCCACGTCGTTGCATGTGGATCTTTTTCCACTCCACCATCTTCCCAATTTGCTATCCTCTGCTCTGCTAGCCACGTAGACGAAAACCATAATTTGCACTATTAAAGGAAACCCTACTTCATGCAGACTAATCCATGTCTGGGTTGAATAAGGAAAGGAACGGAGACTGTACTGTCCAAGATAGTAGGCATCAAACCCGCATCTAGGTTGAAAAGGGGAAAATCAGTAGCTAAGGAACGAGTCTCGTGTCTCTTGGTTGAAGAAGGGTAGAAAGTCATGACAACGCAATAGAGAATGACCAGGTCGGTCGGTTTGTTGTCCTCACATAGGAAAAAGGTGGCTAAAGTGAACAAAAATGGGACGTAATCCACATATGTTGCCTGGATATTTGTTGCTCTGGGCAACCATACCTCCCTCACCAGTCTGTGTCCCTGGAGGTACATCGTACTGGTGCACCCACTGTCTGAATGGGCCTCCCATGCTCTTATTGCCACTTTTTTTGCTGTTAGTATAACGCTAGCAGTCAAGTCAAGCAATGCTACTGCTAAAGTGATGCCACATTTAACTAATGCCGCTCTTAGTCTAATGCCACCGATAAATTTAAGCAATGCCATTTAATGTCACTGGATTATTTCAAGGTTAGCTGTTGATTGTGGATGTATTAACGATTTTTCAGCTAAGGCATTCTAATGCTGTTGCACAACCAGTATACCAACGATGAAACTTGTTACTACCTTCAGATTTTTGCATTGTCAATGCTTATAGATTACATACCTCACTTTCATTAGATAATTTAATTTTTTTGTACAGTGTCACCAAAATGCCAAGGCACTGATGTCATTTTATTTTGGTTAAACTGCACGAACAATTATGAAGACAAGAGGAAAGGTCAAGAGTGGGCACCTCCTCCTCCGGCTGTTCTCTTGATCCGTTCGATCAAGTTTTTATGTTTGATCGATTATCAAGATTGGGATAGCAATTTTTAAGGTCCCCCCGAGTTCGAAATGATATTTACCTTGGAGGTACATGGTTTGCAATTTTTTTATACTGTCATTAGTTAATAATGCTAGTTACCTTCAGACTTTTGTATTTGGTTTAATGCTCATGCACAGCTAGTATACCAATGCTGAAACTTGTTACCTTTACATTTTGAATTGTTAATTCTTATAGAAACCTTCCAGTGCTAGAATTTATTGAAATCTCTTCACTAAAACCATTGTACTGTACCCTGTAATAAACTAACTACTCTACTGTTGCACTAGCCACTGGATTAGTGTATATTTGTAGTATTCAAATGGTGTTGCATTAGCATATGGACATAAATAAAGTGTGGCAAGCTTTCCCAGATATGTGCTCACGAAAACTACTACCTGTTTTTCTAAATACTAGACGTTTGGGTACTTTAAATTGAACTGCGAAAACGTCTTATATTAAGGAATAGAGGGTGTAGAGTTCACTCAAATTATCCCGGTAAAGCTAGTCACACCTTTGCTAAAATTAATGTTCATTATGTTATCGGAGGAGGTCTGTATGTTTGTCTCTAATGCCTGTCGACTACATACCTGACATCATGATGTAATGTTAAGTCATTTCCTTTTGTATAGTGTCACTGAATTGTCAAGGCGGTGATGGCATTTTATTTTAGTAGAACTGCACAAAATTTGCTTAAAAGAAGAGGAAAGGTCAGGAATGACTCAGTTTTACAGAAAAAACTATGTATGCCTTCCTGACATCAGCCGCTATTGCTTTATTTATTCCTTCAAACAGGTGGTTAGAAACAGTCTTGCTACCTTTTCCCATTAAGAAATTGGAATGCTTATATTTGTGAGTCTGTGCTTCAACTAGTGCCACTTTTATGGTAATCACACTTTCAATATCTATGCAAACAGGGATGCTCGATTTTAGTGGAACTGCACAAAAAGTCCAACTGGTTCAACATTAGGAGCATGTTTTTCTCCTAACCTTTATATCCAATTGGTGGCACTATGAGCTGTTCATTATGAAGGTACATGGTTTGCTACTATCTTGCTACTCTTTTTGTACTGTCATTAGATAGTAATACTAGTGGTTTGCATGTGAATTTATTGGCAGGGTGGACCTACATTGGAGGTGCAGGACAGGATTCAATGATTGGATGCTCAATTTCGGTTGTATCGATTTCACCTCTGCCATCACTGCGAACATGGATATCCTTGGTCTGATGAAGAATAGGCGCTATTTTCTACTCTGAACCAGCAAATCAATTCAGTATGAAATTGTCCAGGGCAAAACATAACTGTATCAGATTGTCCAGTGGAGAACATGACAAATGCTAAGCGGAAGAGACATGTTTAAGCCGAAAATACATGGTGTGGTATATGTTTACTAGCTACTTGATATTTGTGTAGACAGAGATGTCTGCCCATTGCTATTTGGCAAACAAACAAAGTGTCCGCAATTTTGGTTGAACTGCACAAGAGAATAGTATAGTCACTGCATGCATTGCCATTTGAAAATAGACATAGAAAGATTGGATAGTCACTTCATGGACTACAGAAAAGTAGTATTGTACTATTTATTGGCCAACACTAGGTGCTTCATTGCTTTGGTCTGATTATACAATGGGCATCATTTTGCCTAAGTTAAAGTTTGTATTCCAAAAATAATCTCGCCATGTGATCGAGAAAAAACCAAATCATATTGCAGTGGATGTTCCTCCATCATGTGTGGTTCATTCTCATGGTTCCATCTGTTGGTGAAACCACCTACGTTTGCAAGAGGAATTGTAGACTTCACAAAAAAATTTGTCTTCCAGTCTGTACAGAATGTTGGCCAAGAGAAGCATCCATGTTAGTAGGAAGAACAGATGTTTTTTTTCTAGATCTTTGCTTTTGGAGCTACATATTTGTATATGATCTATGAATCATTGAGATGCATTAACATGTTGATCTTATGTATGGGAATCATACTAGTTGGTTTTAGTTGCGACGCAAGATCCGAAGTGGCTTGTCTTTGCTTTTGGAGCTACATATTTGTATATGATCTGTGAATCATTGAGATGCATTAACAGTTACTTATTTCTATTCGCTCAGTGTTTACAAGTTACTGATCGATCACTAGCTAGCCTACTAATGCACTCCTGGCAGTTTTATTTGCGATGCAAGACCCGAAGTGGAAGTTTTTTGAATAAAAATGCCTACCTCTAAAGAAACTGACAAGCTACACTATCCTACCTACTCGATCCTACACAGATAAATAGCGGATCACACACGTACTACCTCCTTTCCGGTTTGCAGGGCTCAATTCAAGAAACGACCTACTCGATCCTACACGAATAAATAGCGGATCACGACTAGTACCTCCTTTCCGGTTTGTAGGGCTTAATTCAAACCTCTCACCAACCAAGGTACTCCTTCCATCCGGGTTTATTAGTTCCGTGAGCAAAGCAGCAAGACCAAAGCATGGAAATAATTAACGACATGCCGAAGTTTAAGCCTAATTAATTCCAGCGATTTAAGTGGCTACATGCGTGCCCTTGGCTGTGACTCGTTGCATGCTGCTCCACGTACTGGCTGCGAGCAATTCTGAGTGCCTACATGCAGCCGGCCGTAATTAAGGCAGCTAACTGATGCGAAAAAGATGCACTTTAATTGTTGTGGGCTTTTTAAATCCGTGGAATCATTATTGACAAGGAGGGAGATGATTCGAGTGCACTCGTTTGACCGTCATGCCGTCGTGCGACCCAGATGGGACGGGATGGCACAGTCATAATTTCAGTTTCTCTAGTTTTCCACGGCAAGCTGGCGCGCTAAGCCATGCCTGCTTATGCTTTGAATTCCGATGACCGCCGCGCTACCTTCCGCCTATAAGTACTGTTTCTCAGCCTTCTCCGGTGGCACCGTGACCCAACTCACCATATCCTCATAAGCCCCCACCGACCCGACGTCGCTCGCCACGTCCGCCATGCCCCCACCCGTCCGCAGTAGGAGAGGCCAGATGCGGTCACCGTGGAACTAGTGTTCGGTTTTTCACCAGAAGGCAGACAGAGGGAGGAGGCATTCTATCTCTCTTTAGATGGCAATGCGGACATCGAGGACTTGTTGGAGCACGACTGCCTAGCGGAGGAGCAGGAGTTGTTGGAGCGCGACCGCCAGGCGGAGGAGCAGCGTATCGCCGATTTGCTCCGCCAGCAGGACATGGAGCAGCAGCGCACCGACGCATTGAGTCACGAGCAGAGCGCCCGCAAATGGGCCAACTACGTGGAGGCCGGCACCCGACAAATAGCCCTGGAGGCCGTCGGGCACGCACGCATTTGCGACGCCGATTTTTACTACCAGCTCATCATGTGGGTTCCCTGCTTAGAAGCCGAAGCTTCGGTGGACCACGCCGGCATGGAAAGGGCTAATGCACGCGAGCAAGGCGCCCTATCGCACCTCTGGCAAGTCCGAGGTGAGGCGCAGGACGCCGGTGCCAGCGTTTAGCATGTACCGCAGAGGGCGGCCGGCATTGTCTAGTTAGCTAAGAGTAAGTTAGTACTTGTAAGCTACTAGAGTATTAGTGGGAGTAGATCGTTAACTTGGCAATGGTTGTCAACATGGAAGTTCAGTACTCTATATGTGGATCAGACCTATTACTTTGCTCCAAATGTTGAACTTTTTGTTTGAACATATAGAATGGGCTGTTATTTTTTTAAATTGGTTGTATTTGTCCTCCACGGGTTTAGAGGCTGACTTGTGAGCCTACCAAGTTGACGTGTACACAATCAGGAGATGATTGTACGTGGAGAGAATGACAGCAAGGACCCGCCAAGGTTATGGAAGTACGCAAGCAAGTGCCTCCTTACTTCAAGCCAATAAAAAAATGGCTCCTCCTAATGGATTTCTGACATCTGGGTCCCATGCCATTGTTAACGTAGTCAATAAACGAGAGAATTGCACAACGAGCGGCTGACACCAGGGACCCGGCAGCTCGCCCAGTTATTTTTGTTTTGGGTTAATTTGATAAATGCCACTCATAATCTGGTGTTTCCGACAAATGCCACTGCAATTTCCAAACTTTGAAAAATGCCTTTTCATGCCATTTCTAGTGGCATTTTTCGAAGTCTGGAGTGGCATTTTTCAAAGTTTGCAAACTGCAGTGACGTCTTTCAAATTTTGCAAAAATTGCAGTGGCATTTTTCAAAGTTTGGAAATTGCAGTGGCATTTTTATGAATCGCCATAATTGGAGTGGCATTTATCTAATTTGTTTTTGAGACGGAAGCAGGGTGTCAACTGGGCTGTGCGGGACACTCTGGCCTGTCTATGCAACCTTTTCTTTTATGTTTACCACAGACCATCCCAGTAGTTTTTTTCTTTCTGAAAATGGCTAGCCTAGTTTTTTTTTGTGATTTGTCAAGTAAGTCGCTTTGTTAGGCCTGTTGGGCTGCAAATCTTTCAAGACGAGGAGAGCTTCATTCGGCTGGCCGAGAAAATGGCTTATCAGTAATGAGAAATGGGCTGTACATTTTTAAAACACATCAAACTGACAATTAGTTTCAAATATCTTTTTTTCATTTCAAGATTTTAAATTGCATTCATTTTTATGCATGGACAATTTATTGGATTTTATATTGATATACATATATTTTTAAAACCAGTCTGAATGTGACTCGAAATTTCGGGATTAAAAACAGTTCAGACCGCACCGACATATGCAAAATTTTGTATAATTTTTTAACCGTGGCCACAATATGGGCTGTAATGCTAACAAAAAGAATATGAGCTCCAAAAAAACCGTAAGAATTAGCAAATGGGCTGTAAATTATTAGAATGGCATACGGCCTGTATGCTGTTTCCACAGATTTGAGGCTTTCCTAAAAAAAAGTTGACGCACAAGCAGTGACTGTTGGATGTCCATCCAACAACCGTCGTGCTTCTTCAATCTCTGCTCTTCCTGCTCCAGCCGCTCAAACAAGCACCGGCGGGACTGCCTGCTCCCTCCTTCCCGCGGCCGGCTGTGCTGCCGCGCAGGCCTCACCGCCCCACCATACTCCCATTGCTGGCCTAGCCATCCCTCTACTCACCCACACCTGCTGTTATTCTCCGGCGACGGTAGACGAACTAGTAAACCCTCGTACAGTCGTACTCCCCTCCGCGTGGGAAACAACTGCCGAGTCTTCCCTGGCTCTGTGTCATTCCCTTCCTAGGCCTCGCCGTCGTCCACCGCCCTGGTGCTCTCGGCATGGCATGGTCAACATGGTCAACGACCGACATGCATCTGAAGTGGACTGTACGTGGAGAGGCTGACAGCTGGGTCCATGACCGCATGCAAGGAAATGCCTCCTTATTACGTGCAAAATAATGATTCCTCCACCTGACATTTGGGACGCACCGAAAGGGCCTCTGTATTTCGCAAAAAAACATTACCGCCGCTGACAGCTCGTACCCACCAGCTATATCTTCGCATGCAATGAAGTGCCTCGTTATTACGCACAAAAAATGAATACTCCCTCTGCTAGCTGGGACCCAGTATAGTGGGCCTACTAAGTTGATGGGGATGGAGGGCTTTGTCAACTTAGTCAATATGCACGATTCTAGCTTGAGTGACCGAACGATGTCCATCCAATGGCCGTAGTGCTTCTTCAACCTCTGGTCTTCTTGCTCCAGCCGCTGCTGGTCATGCCGCCTGCTCCTTCCTCCCGTGGCCGGCTGTGCTGCCGCGGAGGCCTCACCACCCCCATACTACTCCCATTGTTGGCCAGGCCACCCCTCCACACCACTCACCCACACCCCCTGTTATTCTGCGGCGATGACAGCACAGCCGAACCAGTGAACCCTCGTACTCCTCTCTGCGTGGGCATCCACTGCTGCATCTTCCCCGGCTCCACGTCGTCCCCTTCGTAGGCCTCACCATTGTCCACCGCCGTGGTGCTCTCAGCGCGGCGTGGTCAATGTGGTCAACGACCGACTTCCATCGGAAGAGTACTATACATGGAGAGGCTGGCAGCTGGGTCCACGGCAGCCGCAAGGAAGTGCCTCCTTATTACGCGGAAAATAATTATTCCTCCACCTGACAGCAGGGACCCATTAGATGGGCCACCAGTATTTCGCGAAAAAAACGTTTCCCCCCTGACTGCTGGGACCCACCGGACGGGCCACCGTATTTCACGAAAAAAACATTCCCCCCATTATCAGCTCGGACCCACCGGAAGTGCCTCCTTATTACGCACAAAAAATGAATACTCCCCCTGCTAGCTGGGACCCACCTTGGTGTGAGGCTGACTTGCGGGCCTACTAAGTTGACTGGGACGGAGGCCTTTGTTAACTTTAGTCAATATATGAACTATTCTAGCTCTAGTGACCGTACGATGTCCATCCAACGGCCGTAGTGCTTCTTCAACCTCTGGTCTTCTTGCTCCAGCCGCCCAAAGCAGCATCGGTCATGCCGCATGCTCCTGCCTCCCGTGGCCGGCTATGATGTCGCGTAGGCCTCACCGCCTCCTACTACTCCCATCGCTGGCCAGGCCATCCCTCTACTCACCCCCACCCCTTGTTATTCTGCGGCGACGGCAGCCTCACACCGCAGCCTAACCAGTGAACCCTCGTACTCCTCTCCGTGTGGGCATCCACTGCCGCGTATTCCCCGGCTCTGCGTCGTCCCCTTCCTAGGCCTCGCCGTCGTCCACCGCCGTGGTGCTCTCGGCGCGGCGTGGTCAATGTGGTCAACGACCGACTTCCATCGGAAGAGTACTGTACGTGGAGAGGCTGACAGCTGGGTCCATGGCAGTCGCAAGGAAGTGCCTCCTTATTACACGCAAAATAATTATTCCTCCACCTGACAGCAGGGACCCACCAGACGGGCCATCGTATTTCGCAAAAAAAATGTTCCCCCCTGACTGCTAGGACCCACCAGCTACATCTTTGCACGCAAGAAAATGCGTCCGGGCAAAAAAAATAAATAAAATTGATTTGCCCCCCTGACTGCTGGGACCCACCAGCTACATCTTCGCACGCAAGGAAGTGCATGACAGTCGGGACCCACCTAGTCGAAGCGTAGGTAGCGTTGTCATTCTGGTCGCGAACGTGTACGTACATACTAATGGATGTAGAGGCGCACACGTGTCGTAGTAGAGGCGCGCACGTGGCATGTACACGTACGTACAACGGTCAGTGTGTAAGAAAGAAAATACGGCCACATACGTACATACGGGCGGGGTCTCGAACGCCTACTCACGCATACGTATGGCCAGGGCTCGTGTACATGGCTGGGTAGGAACGGAGAAACTGCGTCGTCGTCGTGTTCATGGGGAGGCAATAGAATGCGTCGTGTTCATCGGGAGGCAACGGAATGCGTCGTGTTCATTGGGAGACAACGGAACGCGTGGGAGCCAACCGGCTTGGACGGAACAGGCGATGGAAACGAAGCCTGGCGTATCGCAGAACAGAGGAAACGGCCTTGTGTTCGACCGGCCACGTTCGAAACGGGGTCCTGTTCATCAGGAGGGGTCTGGCGTACCGCAAAACGGAGGAAACGGACTTGTGTTGGACCTCCTACGGTTGAAATGGGCTCATGTTGATCGGGAGGGGTGTGGCGTACTGCAAAACAGAGGAATTGGACTTGTGTTGGAGGGCTACGGTCGAAACGGGGGTCCTGTTCATCGGGGCAGGGGGGGTGTGGCGTACCGTAAAACGAGACTCCATGGGGTACTGTTCATCTCAACCATCGGCCTCCTCAAACCTCCACGGGCTACTATTCATCCACCGTCGACCTCCTCCAGCCTCCATCCGCGACTGTTCATCCACGGGCTCCTGTTCATCCAGCCTCCACCGCGTGCTACTCCACCGGCTACTGTTCAACCACCCCTCTCCACGGGCTCCTGTTCAACCACCCCTCCATGGGCTATTGTTTATCCACCCCTCCATCGTCTACTGTTCATCCAGCCCTCCACGGGGTCCTATTCATCGAGCCCCAACCGTCTCGATCGATCAGGGTCCTTTTCATCCAGAGGCAATGCCACAGGGTGCTGTTCATCCACCCCCACCGCTCAATATTCATCCACCCCCCCGCAACACTCACTGTTCATCCAGAGGCAGCATCAATCGGTTTCAGTTAGCAGCAGTAGCGAAGGAATCGCTCGATCGGGTTCAGTAGCATGTAGCCTGCAGTGCAATCGCTCGGGTTCAGTTAGAGCCCAACGCCTCGCTCGGGTTCAGTTAGAGCCAATGCCTCGCACACACGCGCGTACATGTACGAGAGAATCGCGCATCGCTCGGCCCCCGACCACCCATCGTAACCGGGAACTCGCTGAAATTTTCCTCGCCCTCGCTTCTACCACGGTTTTTCCCGTCATGGACGACCCAAAGAATGTCATGCAGCTGCGTCTCCGGCCCGCCCAGGACGAAAAGCCCATTTTTTGTCATGATTTTTTATCATAGAAGTAGGAGCCCACCACATCTATGATGATACCGAGTTTTGTCACAATTATCGTCATAGAAGTGTCATAAGTATGACATATTTTTTTTTCGTTCGGCCCAAAATGTCACGGATGTGCCTTTTTTTGTAGTGTTACCTTGTTGTTTTTATCCGTTCAGATTATAAAAAAGCCATTTCTACCATCCATATTACACATCTATCATAATTTCTTTGCCAAACTAGTGCACCAATACAACTGACATTTGTATTTGGTGTGTTGGGGACACAAAAGACTACTTGTATTTGATTGCGGGGTTATTTGAGAGAGAACCACCTTCATCCTACACCTCTCGTAGATTGATAAACCTTAGGTCACTCACTTGAGAGAAATTTGCTACTGTTCTACAAAACTCTGCGCTTGGAGGCCCAACAAAGTTTTCAAGAATAAAGTTCCATAGTAGATACCAGGGGTTACGGTTTACATGGGGATCTAAACAACCTTGGGCCGCTGCCGTTCTTGGCTTGTCCAAGATGATCATAGAGCTGAAGAGCTTTGCCCGGGCCTCCCCTATAGATGGGTTCCTTGAGGTCATGTGGGCCCTTGGTAGGCCTGTTGTCGTGCTTCCTTTTGGTCAGCCGTCCCCGGTGAACGGCATCGTCATAGGTACCAAGTGGATGGTGAGCGTCCAATACCATATGATAACACCATTTCTTTCCTATGGTGATGAGATCTCAATCCAAGATTGGATCTTCCCTATGGGAGGGGGAGAGATGATTTTGAGCATCCCATGGACATCAACATGTCAAGTGCTCCATCATCAAGAGACATGTGCAACATATACTTCATACATGTAAAGGTGAATCTTCTCCTTTATGCGTGTTCACTTGGCACTCTCATGGATGGTATACTACTTGACCCTCCCCTCGTGCACACATAGGTTTGAGCGAAGCATCACATGTACCATGGAGGTGATCATGCATTAGAGCGCGACCACCATCTAGTAGGGAAGCTTGGAGGAGGTGACAGAAGAAGACAGAGCAATAGAGGGAGTGTAGATTTTGCACTACCGGACATGCCAGTCAGCATCTGCATGAAGACCCAAACCTTATGTTGCCACCAGACTATCCGGTAACGGGGAACAGACTGTCTGGTCCTCCCGACCATACTATCCGGTAGTGCTTATGTAAGCAGAGTTGTGGCAAGGCCCGTGTATCTTTCCCTTTCCCCTTACTTACCCCTTCGTGCCTTGGACCTATATATACCTCTTCCCCTCCTCCATTCTAGGGTAAGCTAAGATAGAACTCAAACCATAGAGCTTAGCTCATGTATCTCCCCTTGTGGGATTACTCCTCCATGGAGATGGCTCCTCTAGTGGAGATGAGGCATCCTCTCGAGGGAATGACTCCATAGGAGTACCAAGGCGTCCACTTGTGGGGAAGATTCCTCCATGGAATTCAACTCCTCCTTGAATTAGGACTTGGGGAAGAACCTTATCTTGTTTCATCTTTTTCTTTGGATGATCGAACTAATGATCCATCTATGTGTATCTTGTATTGTATCTTGTGTGTTGATTTGCGTTCATTTCCCTTGTGATTCTCTTGTTTTCCCTTGTATTCTTCCTCAGACCCACCTCCAATTTGTGAAGATTGGACCACCCTACGGGTTTCCCTACATCACACACCTCCATAGCAGCCTCCAAGAACACATCAAGATCCAATCCATGAAGAGGGAAGAAGACAACAAAGGTGGAGGAAGCCACACAGCCATCTACACTGGCTTGGACCTCTAAGTTGACGCCATCTCCATCAATGCATCAACAACGATGCCTCCACCATGTCCTCCTTCCCCAACATGTCTCTCACATTACTTATAATATCCCCCAACACTATGTATTTGTCTCTTATGTTTGAATAATCTTTCATCTCTCGATAGATGGTTATTAACTTGTGTTTGACTGTTTGACTGCTTGTGAGTTATAATGTACCAGTGTAGGTCGCGAAAGTTTACCAGGTAACACATATATGATTTCTACTAAGTAAACATCATGGGATTGAATGGTGTGAAATAAGCCACTTCTCTCCTTTATCGTATAACCGAGGAGTAATGAATACTCGTTATCTTTATGTCGCATCCGATGGGAAACCCTTAGTTATCACCTTATACTAGCAGAAGTCCAAGATGAGTGGTAGTGGCGTGAGAGGTATGTGTCTGTGGTAGGATTACATGCCTAGCCTTAGACTTCACCCTGTTACCTCACTAGTTAGTTTCCATGCACCCATAGGCCTTTATTAATCGAGCATCACTTCGACTTGTTAGTTACCTTCAATTGCAGTTTTTACCTTATTGTTCATGTTACATAAATCCTTTATTTACTGTACTCCTAGCAGCCGGTAAAATAGACTTGTTAGCTACGTAGTGTGACCACGCAGTTATGGGGCTGATAGTGACTATCTTTTGGCACTTCTGGATCTGACATATAAGCTGAGCAAGTCAAGGCACTAGCCCTGCCTTGCCATAGCCACTCCTCATCTCCAACTGCGACTCCTCCGAGCTATGATGTTGATTCATCCGATTTGTGTGGTCATGGTGGTCTTCCTTGGCGGCTGGTTGAGACCTCACGGTTGACCCTTTGTCGGCACCGCTCCGGTCCTAGAGGCTATGGACCTGCATCCTCCAGCACCCACGGGCTACTGATGTCCTTTGTTGGCGCAGTTTCGTCCCCCGCACTCCATTGTTGAATCCTCTACAGCCTTTGGCTCATCGGCATCCCAGCGGCTCCACCCCGGTAGTTTGGACCTGTGCCATCCTTTTGGCTCCTAGCTTGCCGGTGGCGTCACTATAATATGCAAGGGATGAACAAGACTATTCCCGAGCTCTTCGCGATGCTAAAAGCCGCGAAGGTAGAAATCAAAAAGGAGCATCAAGTGTTGATGGTCAATAAGACCACTAGTTTCAAGAAAAAGGGCAAAGGGAAAAAGGGAACTTCAAGAAGAACGGCAAAAAGGTTGCTGCTCAAGAGAAGAAACCCAAGTCTGGACCTAAGCATGAGACTGAGTGCTTCTACTGCAAAGGGACTGGGCACTTGAAGCAGAACTGCCCCAAGTATTTGGAAGATAAGAACGATGGCAAAGTGAAAGGTATATTTGATATACATGTTATTGATGTGTACTTAACTAATGCTCGCAGTAGCGCCTGGGTTTTTGATACTGGTTCTGTTGCTAATATTTGCAAATCGAAACAGAGGCTACGGATTAAGCGAAAGATTGGCTAAGGACGAGGTGACGATGCGTGTGGGAAATGGTTCCAAAGTCGATGTGATCGCGGTTGGCACACTACCTCCACATCTACCATTTGGATTAGTTTTAGACCTGAATAATTGTTATTTGGTGCCAGCTTTGAGCATGGACATTATATCTGGGTCTTGTTTGATGCGAGATGGTTATTCATTTAAATCAGAGAATAATGGTTGTTCTATTTATATGAGTAATATCTTTTATGGTCATGCACCCCTGCTGAGTGGTCTATTTTTGTTGAATCTCGATAGTAGTGATACACATATTCATAGTGTTGAAGCGAAAAGATTGAAGTTTAATAATGATAGTGCAACTTATTTGTGGCACTGCCGTTTGGTTCATATCGGTATAAAGCACATGAAGAAACTCCATACTGATGGACTTTTGGAATCACTTGATTATGAATCACTTGGTGCTTGCAAACCGTGCCTTATAGGCAAAATGATTAAAACTCCATTTTCCGGAACAATGGAACGAGCTAGTGACTTATTGGAAATAATACATACTGATGTATGTAGTCCAATGAGTGTTGATGCTCGTGGCGGGTATCGTTATTTTCTTACCTTCACAGATGATTTGAGCAGATATGGTTATATCTACTTGATGAAGCATAAGTCTGGAACATTTGAAAAGTTCAAAGAATTTCAGAGTGAAGTGGAAAATCATCGTAAC
Organism: Triticum dicoccoides; assembly: GCF_002162155.2. Lineage (NCBI taxonomy): Eukaryota > Viridiplantae > Streptophyta > Magnoliopsida > Poales > Poaceae > Triticum > Triticum dicoccoides. The sequence goes on from NC_041391.1 coordinate 156,969,793, forward strand.
AAGAAAATAAAGTTTCTACGATCTGATCATGGAGGAGAATATTTGAGTTATGAGTTTGGTCTTCATTTGAAACAACATGGAATAGTTTCACAATTAACGCCACCTGGAACACCACATCGAAATGGTGTGTCCGAACATCGTAACCGTACTTTATTAGATATATGGTGCGATCTATGACGTCTCTTACTGATTTACCGTTATCGTTTTGGGGTTATGCTCTAGAGACGGCTGCATTCACTTTAAATAGGGCACCGTCAAAATCCGTTGAGACGACGCCTTATGAACTGTGGTTTGGCAAGAAACCAAAGTTGTCGTTTCTTAAAGTTTGGGGCCGCGATGCTTATGTGAAAAAGCTTCAACCTGATAAGCTCGAACCCAAATCGGAGAAGTGCGTCTTCGTAGGATACCCAAAGGAGACTATTGGATACACCTTCTATCACAGATCCAAAGGCAAGATTTTTGTTGCTAAATTTGGATCCTTTCTAGAGAAGGAGTTTCTCTCGAAAGAAGTGAGTGGGAGGAAAGTAGAACTTGATGAGGTAACGGTACCTGCTCCCTTATTGGAAAATAGTTCTTCACAGAAACCAGTTCCTGTGACGACTACACCAATTAGTGAGGAAGTTAATGATGATGATCATGAAACTTCAGATCAAGTTACTACCGAACCTTGTAGGTCTTCCAGAGTAAGATCCGCACCAGAGTGGTATGGTAATCCTGTTCTAGAAGTCATGTTACCAGACCATGATGAACCAACGAACCATGAGGAAGCGATGATGAGCCCAGATTCCGCGAAATGGCTTGAGGCCATGAAATCTGAGATGGGATCCATGTATGAGAACAAAGGGTGGACTTTGGTGGACTTGCCCGATGATCGGCAAGCCATAGAAAATAAATGGATCTTTAAGACGAAGACAGACGCAGACGGTAATGTTACTATTTACAAAGCTCAACTTGTTGCGAAAGGTTTTCGACAAGTTCAAAGAGTTGACTACGATGAGACTTTCTCACCCATAGCGATGCCTAAGTCTGTCCGAATCATGTTAGCAATTACTGTATTTTATGATTATGAAATTTGGCAAATGGATGTCAAAACTGCATTCCTGAATGGATTTCTGGAAGAAGAGTTGTATATGATGCAACCAGAAGGTTTTGCCGATCTAAAAGTTGCTAACAAAGTGTGCAAGCTCCAGCAATTCATTTATGGACTGGTGCAAGCCTCTCGGAGTTGGAATAAACATTTTCATAGTGTGATCAAAGCATATGGTTTTATACTGACTTTTAGAGAAGCCTGTATTTACAAGAAAGTGAGTGGGAGCTCTGTAGCATTTTTGATCTTATAATTAGATGACATATTGTCGATTGGAAATGATATAGAATTTCTGGATAGCATAAAGGGATACCTGAATAAGAGTTTTTCTATGAAAGATCTCGGAGAAGCTGCTTACATATTGGGCATCAAGATCTATAGAGATAGACCAAGACGCTTAATTGGACTTTCACAAAGCACATACCTTGATAAAATTTTGAAGAAGTTCAAAATGGATCAGTCAAAGAAAGGGTTCTTGCCTGTGTTCCAAGGTGTGAAGTTGAGTTAGAATCAAATCCCGACAACCGCAGAAGATAGAGAGAACATGAAAGTCATTCCCTATGCTTCAGCCATAGGTTCTATCATGTATGCAATGCGGTGTACCAGACCTGATGTATGTCTTGCTAGAAGCATAGCAGGGAGGTACCGAAGTAATCCCGGAGTGGAGCACTGGACAGCGGTCAAGAACATCCTGAAATACCTGAAAAGGACTAAGGATATGTTTCTCGTTTATGGAGGTGAAAAAGAGCTCGTCGTAAACGGTTACGTCGATGCATGCTTTGACACTGATCCGGATGACTCTAAGTCGCAAACCAGATATGTATTTTTATTGAATGGAGGAGCTGTCAGTTGGTGCAGTTCCAAGCAAAGCGTCGTGGCGGGATCTACGTGTGAAACAGAGTACATTGCAGCTTCGGAAGCAGCGAATGAAGGGGTTTGGATGAAGGAGTTCATATCCGATCTAGGTGTCATACCTAGTGCATCGGGTCCAATGAAAATCTTTTGTGACAATACTGGTGCAATTGCCTTGGCAAAGGAATCCAGATTTCACAAGAGAACCAAGCACATCAAGAGACGCTTCAATTCCATCCGTCATCAAGTGTCGGAAGGGGACATAGAGATTTGCAAGATACACATGGATCTGAATGTTGCAGACCTGTTCACTAAGCCTCTTCCACGAGCAAAACATGATCAACACCAAAGCTCCATGCGTGTTAGAGTCATTACTATGTAATCTAGATTATTGACTCTAGTACAAGTGGGAGACTGAAGGAAATATGCCCTAGAGGCAATAATAAAGTTATTATTTATTTCCTTAATTCATGATAAATGTTTATTATTCATGCTAGAATTGTATTAACCGGAAACTTAGTACATGTGTGAATACATAGACAAAACATATAGTCCTTAGTATGCCTCTACTTGACTAGCTCGTTAATCAAAGATGGTTATGTTTCCTAAACCATAGACATGTGTTGTCATTTGATTAATGGGATCACATCATTATGAGAATGATGTGATGGGCATGACCCATCCGTTAGCTTAGAATTATGATCGTGTTAGTTTCATTGCTACTGCTTTCTTCATGACTTATACAAGTTCCTCAGACTATTAGATTATGCAACTCCCGAATACCGGAGGAACACTTTGTGTGCTACCAAACGTCAGAACGTAAAAGGGTGATTATAAAGGTGCTCTACAGGTATCTCCGAAGGTGTTTGTTGGGTTGGCATAGATCAAGATTAGAATTTGTCACTCCGTGTTTCGGAGAGGTATCTCCGGCCCACTCGGTAATACTCATCACTATAAGCCTTGCAAGCATTGTGACTAATGAGTTAGTTACGGGATGAAGTATTACAGAACGAGTAAAGATACTTGTCGGTAACGAGATTGAACTAGGTATGATGATACCGACGACCGAATCTCGGGCAAGTAACATACCGATGACAAAGGGAACAACATATGTTGTTATGCGGTTCGACCGATAAAGATCTTTGTAGAATATGTAGGAGCCAATATGGGCATCCAGGTTCCGCTATTGGTTTTTGACCAGAGAGGTGTCTCGGTCATGTCTACATAGTTCTCGAACCCGTAGGGTCCGCACGCTTAACGTTCGTTGACGATATAGTATTATATGAGTTATGTATGTTGGTGACCGAATGTTGTTCGGAGTCCCGGATATGATCACAGACATGACGAGGAACTCCGGAATGGTCCGGAGATAAAGATTAATATATGGGATAATAGTGTTTGGTCTCCGGAAGGGTTCCGGAATTCACCGGAAGGGGTTCCGGATGTTTCCCGAAATGTTTGGGTACGAGAACACTTATTTGGGCCAAAGGGGAAAGCCCATAAGGTTTTTGGAAAGCGCAAAAGGAAGTTTTGCTGAGTCCAGGGGCCAGACGCCAGGGTCCCTGGCGTCTGGGTACAGACGCCGGAATCCCTGGCGTCTGGCCCTGGAATCCGAGAAGGACTCTTGCCTTTCGGGTGAAACCGACTTTGTGGAGGCTTTTACTCCAAGTTTCGACCCCGGGGCTCAACATATAAATAGAGGGGCAGGACTAGCACCAAAGACACATCAAGAAACACCAAGCCGTGTGCCGGCAACCCCGTCCCCTCTAGTTTATCCTTCGTCATAGTTTCCGTAGTGCTTAGGCGAAGCCCTGCGGAGATTGTTCTTCACCAACACCGTCACCATGCCGTCGTGCTACCGGAACTCATCTACTACTTCGCCCGTCTTGCTAGATCAAGAAGGCGAGGACGTCATCGAGCTGAACGTGTGCTGAACGCGGAGGTGCCGTACGTTCGGTACTTGATCGGGGCGGATCGTGAAGGTGTACGACTACATCAACCGCGTTGATAAATGCTTCCGCTTAGCGATCTTCAAGGGTATGAAGATACACTCCCCCTCTCGTTGCTATGCATCACATAGATAGATCTTGCGTGATCGTAGGAAAACTTTGAAATTACCGCGTTCCCCAACAACCGCAGCACCCGTGGGCGTCTTTTCCCTTCTTGGAGGCGCTGACATGGCCTCTATCTGGGCCTCTCTTCGAGCGCAAGGGGAAATCCTTGGTCCGGTTCTTTGGGTCAGAAGGCGGCAGCGGCACGACGTCGCTCCCCTTCTTGAGGGTGCTATCTTGCTTGCTCACGGTGTCCTTGGTGTTGGATTTGGAGATGATGTAGCTTAGCTATGGTATTTTCGTCTGTTAAGGCTGAGCATCTCGCGTCTCTGTCTGCTCCGCGTACCATGATCACGTCTTCTCATGTATGCATTCCGGCTATGTGTTGTACGTTTTAGATACATCTCTTTTTATCCATTTTGATGACAAGTATTTTCGGACGGAAGGAGTACCTACACAACCTTTGCATATCCGCGAAAAAATTTGTTAACAGCGTGCCTAATCAAATTCTGGCATGTCCATGCAGCAAGTGCGCAACACAAAGCATACAGCAAACGAATCTAGTACAAGATAGCAAAAACAGGTATTGTTAATCCAGCCAAAGAGTCAAGCAAACATATTAACTTGGCATTCCTGAACGATGTTCTCAAGTGTTCCAGTGAAAAAGGAGAGCAGCATACTACTGGACGGTCCAGCCACGAAATTGAACTTACCATATTAATTTGCATTTCTTCAGTCTGCCACCAAACAATGCGTTCAAGCCAGCAGGGAACATTACAATGCGATAAATCTCTCTAATTCTTCAGTATGCTACCAAAACAATGTGTTCAAGCCAGCAAAAACATTACAATGCGATAAAGCTCTCTAATTCTAGATTTGTTCCTTTGCTAAGCCAAAGCATCTGGGGCTGATAACCACTAGAAACCCCATGTATGTGATGCATTGTCGCACCCATTTACAAATTACAACTGATATACTCAGCAGAATCTCGTTTGGAACAGGGAGACAAAATTGTCATTAAATGACTGTCAAAACCATGACCTATTTCATGGAAAAAGCCGGAAACAGATGGGAAGGATTCAATCATTCTAGTAATACAATCAAGGATCTAGCATATCAGGCAAAACAAAGGACCAACATCAGCAGTCGATGCAAGATTGAAAATAGAGCAGCATATATAGAAATTAGGTAAGTGCTCAATCCGGCCAAAAAGAGTTAAGCTGCCATATTACAATCATCACATGTCCTAAGCATGCAGCGAAACATAACCAACTGTTCAAAAGAGACAATGCTCCACATCCAGCATGAACATTACACCAAGACATTTAAAAGTTCTGCCAGTCTTGATAAGCTGAGACAAGTAGATAGCTGATTCAACTGATGTGTGGCTCTTCAACAGAACCAACGCCTTTTCGACTTCAGCCGTAGCTGACGATAATTGGTTAGAGAAAATACATTAGACGAATATGGACAATGGATTACATAAAGAAATAGAACTTATTTTATCTGCTCCAAATGTCAGAAATATCTATACATGAGAAGATAGTTTAACAGGGCACATGTTGCAGGGGGGCAATTTAAAGCATCGAGGCATAACATAAAATCAATTGTTTGATCGAGAAGCCCGATAAGGTCAAATATGCTAGTGTCATCAGACGCAGTGAAACTAACTAGGAGTATGAGACAAGGCACATAAATCATATTGGGTTAACATCAGTGAGAAGAGCATGGACCTTGCTAACCTACATGAGTATTAACATGTTCAGTTTCTTTGATGATAAAAGAAAACAAGGCTCACCTGGTTGCTGTGGCCACATTTCTTCTTGCGGCAATTCGTAGCCCTGAGCGGAATAGCACCTACAAAACAAAATGGCGAGAAATGTTAGCTGCATCATAAACACGAAATTCCTGTGAATAACTTATCGCCTAAGCAAAGGTAATAGACAGAGCATGCATGATTGATTAAGCACTTCGGCTACCAAATACTAGCAGTAATGAAAGCAGTTACATACAAAAAAATCAGCACTACAGGCAGTAATGTTCTTGAAAGCAGCATTTCAGACAGCAAGTCATTTTTTTTTCTCATAGGGTGGTTCACAAACGACAGGCCTAATTAACTAAGTATTTCCGCAGCCAACAGCCAGAAAAGCCATGCAACACTTCTGATAAGATGAACAGACATAAACCTGACGGAACACCGAGGGAATGAGCAATCAGGTACAAACGAACATGGTATAGTAAATATAGGAGCATCACATTTCATGATCTCAGATTCTCTATATCAGGATGCAAGGGGATATAAAAGGAAAAAAATGGCATATAACTAAGTATTGCATCAATTAATCAATCAATAAAGTTCCTTGCCTATTGATCCTGCTACTGGTTAGCCCCTTCATTAATTCAGATTAGAAGCTGAATACTCCCTCCGTTCCAAAATAGATGACTCAATTTTGGAACGGAGGGAGTACGTCATAAGGCCCAAACAATGTTACATGCATGCATTGCATACCCTCTTGTATAGCCCTCTACAAAGCACCAACTTTTGTCGAATTTAAGACAGTTAGGACGCTCAGAAAATATCCACTCATACGAACAAAAGCCAACTAGTTTGAGAACGATGTAGGGCATAATTCATTACTTGCGGCAGATCAGTTTCTTCTGGTTGTACTTCTGAGCGAGTTCCTTGAGGCTGGGCTCGATCCAGGTGCCCCCGCGGAGGCGAAGCACAAGGTGCAGCGTGGACTCCTTCTGGATGTTGTAGTCGGCCAGGGTGCGGCCATCATCCAGCTGCTTCCCAGCGAAGATGAGGCGCTGCTGGTCCAGAGGGATGCCTGAAATCGGTCCACACCACACCACAAAGCAGATCAACCAAAGCCAGAGCCGAAAACGGTGGATTCAACCTCGATGCTCGAGGAAATGGAAGGCGACGGGGGTGAGAAGAACAGGCCGTACCTTCCTTGTCCTGGATCTTGGACTTGACGTTGTCGATGGTGTCGCTGCTCTCCACCTCTAGGGTTCAGGCTGGACGGAGCGAGCGGGCTTTTCGGCCCGCTCGTGGCCCGTTCTGGACCGGACCGTCCGGTCCTGGCCCGCTGAAGAATTTGTTCGGTCCGGTTACTAATTTTCGGCCCGAAATTTTCTCGGTCCGGTCCGGTCTTTGCCCGGTCCGACCGAGCGGACCGAAGGTGCAGGCCGTTCTTCTTCGTCATGCCCACCGGCGATGCCCTGGCCGTGTCCCACTGCGCTATTCATTGGAATCAAGTACCCAATCAGTCAATTGACACAGGGACAGGGGCAAGAGGTAGAAGAAGACCCGGATCACGCGCTGCCTTTTTTTCCTTGTATTCAGTCAAACAGAGAATAGAAAGAACAAGAGAGCCGGTGTTCGATCCGATAATCGTGGCGCCATTCATGACTTGCCCCTCGCTGCCGTTTCCTTTTACTAGGGATGAAACAATCTAACGACTCAGGGTGGGGCTGGGAGCAACTCAAGCAGATTCCCCTCCCGCAAAATCGTTTTAAGATTCCCCTAAAACAATTTTGCGGGAAGTGATGCGCCTCGGCAGAACTGATCCGCTATCATATACTGTAAATTTAAAAACGCAGACCATACATAGTTCCCGCTATGAATTTCATTGCACCACACTGGAGTACATACATACATAAAACATAGATAAAACTTGGATTAAACAAAGATATAATAGATAGGGAGGCGGTGGCTCAGTGGCTGACACCGTGGAAGAACGCCTCCGCCGACCTGCGGCAAGCGTGGGCATAGGTATGCTCCTCCTGCACGACAACGAGCCTGTCGGTGAATCCTTCTTCTCCGACCTCGACGATGCGCTCGCGGTGAGGAGCTCCGCATCCGCGGCGCGGCGTGCCTCAAGATGGAAACTGGGCCTCGAAACCCGTGTCTCTGCGGGTTTTTACCCTATTAGGGAATGAGGATGGGCCTGTTTCTATCCCCGCGGGGCTTCTCATGAGTAACTTTTAAAACCCTGCCAAGTGTTGTCGGTGCAAACTCGTTCCAGCACTACCCGCACCTGGAACCCGCCAAACCCGTGAAACATATGACATGTAGTCACTAGAATAGAGCTGGGTTGGCCAAAAGCCCATTATCACACCTCTGTGCACCCAAAAAGTCACTTGTAAATGCCAGCTTACCACACTACCTCATCTAAACCCCAAGCACAACCTCAAAAATCTCAAACCCATGCACGCACCCATCTGTTACCTCCTGGTGCTGCCTCCCAAATGTTGCTATTGTTCTTTATGACCGCTCGCGAGGATGGATTCTTGGTGCCGCCTCCCAAAAGTTGCTATTGTTCTTTATGACCGCTTGCGGGGATGGGTTCCTTGCGGGTACGGAAAACCTGACAGGGACGGGGATGGGGAAAACCTATCCCCGCGCACGGTTTCGGGGAAAGGGACGGGCTTGGGTATCTCTTGCGGGGACGGGGACGGGCAAGCAAAACCCGGCGAGTTTCGTCCCCGTTGCCACTTGAGGCACGCCATGGTGTGCGGGTAGAGCTATTCATGGAGGCAGTGAAAATTGGCCCAATGGGACCGACTACCGCTGCGGGAGAGACGGTCGCGTTCCCGTGCCTGCTTGGACTGCCTTGAAGGGGGAGGGGTGGGAGGTGCTGGCCTTCATGTTGTTGTGCGAGATCTTGCATGGCGGTGAGCCCCCATGGCCACGGCAACCACGCCCCAATGCGGAACCCGCCATTGGTCGCCGAAAAAAGAAACCGCGTCTAGCGGAATTGCTCGCCGGAGATAGGAACGGAGGAGCACTACAAAAAAAAGACACATCCGTGACATTTTGGGCCGAACAAATTTTTTTTCTGTCATACTTATGACAATTTATGACGATAATTGTGACAAAACCCGGTATCATCATAGATGTGGTGGGATCCTACTTCTATGACAAAAATCATGACAGAAAATGGGCTTTTCGTCCTGGGCGGTCCGGAGACGCAGCTGCATGACATTCTTTGGGCCGTCCATGACGGAAAAAACCGTGGTATAAGCGAGGGCAAGGAAAATTTCGGGGAGTTCCCGGTTACGGTGGGTGGTCGGGGGCCGAGCGATGCGCGTTTCTCTCATACACATACGCGCGTGTGTGCGAGGCGTTGGCTTTAACTGAACCCGAGCGAGGCGTTGGGCTCTAACTGAACCCGAGCGATTGCACTGCAGGCTACACGTTACTGAACCCGAGTGATTGATCGATGGCTGTTAACTGAACCCGATCGAGCGATTCCTTCGCTACTGTTGCTAACCGAAGCTAATGGATGCTGCCTCTCTGGATGAACAGTGAGCGTTGC